>NC_091439.1:52362665-52650165 GCF_964237555.1 Oryctolagus cuniculus | reverse complement strand
ACTGGAGTTGTGATCTTGAGCAACGAAAACATGAATAAAAGAGGAATAAGGAAGGGAAAAGTTGTGCCCTTAACAATCATGATTGACCATAGAAATTAAAATAGGTCCAAAGAGGAGAGGGAGCCTCAGAGGATGGGTGTTCACAAAAAGGGATCAATGAATTAGCACTCTCAGTGGCTAGGATTGTTGGATTTGGGAGAAGGAAGGGGGAAAATATAGGTGGAGGTGTACAGAGAGGGGGTTACAGGATTTGAGAATATGGAAGTCTTGCTGCTGTTGATGATAACATCTAGGCTGTATGATCATGGAAGTGAATGACTGAAGTTGGGAGAAGGACAGCATCTTTGGAAAAAAGGGTAATAAGTAACTGAAAGTCCTGAATTACTACAAAGTCTTGGCAGCTTCTAGAACAGGAGTGGTTTAGGGGGAGTTACCATGACCCAAGATGACGTGAATCTCAAAGACAGGAGAGGGGCATGTGGATCAAGCAAGGAGGGTGAAAGCAAGGTCTTAAGTAGCACTGAGAAATGGGAGGTCGTAATTGGAGGCTTCAGGGGAATGAGCTGTGCTTTGAGAAGGTTGCAGGATGCTTGAAAATGTAAACCACCAGGAGAAGTGATACATGGTCACATAAACTTCTGATAAAGTAGTGATTATTATTAAAAGCTCTTTTAACAAAATTTTTACATAAATAACAGAAGGGTCCCCTCATTCTGTCCCAAAAGTTATAAAACTGGCTTTTTTTGTTGTTCCCTCTTTCTGTCCCAAAAGTAAGAAATAGACATTTTATTAAAGTCAGTGAATGGAAGTTTGAGAACTTTAGGAGACAAGATATCGACCAGAAAGAGATTTCAGCAAAATTCCCTTATTTGCTCCATAACAAAATTGTCAGATGTTCCACCACATGCAGTTTAGATCTCTGATGATAATCATTCTCTCCTTCATATTTGAGCAATTTCAAAAGTCTAAGGAGAGATTTGAAGCCCATGTACTAGTCAGCTCTTCATTACCTAAACTAAAAAGCAAGAGGAGCTACTTAGGAAGGTAGAAAGTTTGTTTAGGCTCATAGATTTGGAAGTTTGGTTCACAGTCCAAAATCAGGTGGCCTCTTTAGTCTGGCATCTGATGAAAATAGTGGACAGTAGAATGCAAGCTAGGGGAGGTTCACATGGCGAACCAGGAAGCATAGAGACAGGGAGCACACTGGTTTACCATGTCCATTTCTCTATCCTGAGGTTTCACCTTAGTAAGCTCATCCAATCCAATCACTTCCCAAAGGCTCTACCTTCAGACACAAGCCCCCATCCTTAATCTGTTAACCATTAACAGAAGACTTGGGGGCTTAAACTTTTGCATGAGTTTGTGAGCCAAATCCTATTCAACATGACCACTCCCTCTTCTATTTAAGGCAAAGGGGGAGGGCAAAAGAAATTTCTCTTCCCTTAAGCACCTTGAACAGAAACTTGCTTCACTTGATGTGACATTCCTCTTCCTTGTAGATTTACAGTGCTGGACAGTGATGCTATCAGTTGGAACTTCTTCACTCTCATTTGTGGCTCAGTAACATGGACTTCCTGCTTCCTTATTAAGATGTTTCAAATAGCAAGCATGCCGTGGTGCTGATGAAGATTGCAAGACAGAGCACAGAGATTATTCCTTGTTTTGTTTATCCTCTTATTATAACAAAGTCCTCTGTTTAATGTCTTTCTCTTAACTAGAAAGTTTTTCTAAACTGGAAATGGATTGAAATCTAATGAACATAGATTTGCGATAAGTTTTCATATGAATGTTTTGAGTTAATTTCTTTTCTCTAATTACGTAAAACACATAGTTCTTGTAGGGACTATGAAAAGAAGTGAAAATAATAAAACTGTGCTGCTTAGAGGCAAACAATCTGAATATTCCATTGTAATTCTTCTGATTATTCCTGAGTGCTTTTTAAAATTGTGGAAGAATTCACATAAGGAAAAATATACCATCTTAATCATTTGCATGTGCACAGTTCAGTGGTACTAAGGACATTCACACTGCTGTGCTACCATCATTGCATTCGCAGAACTGTTTTCATCTTTCAGAATTGCAACTTCACATCCATTTAACAATAACTTCCCATTTATCCCTTCCTCCAGCCCTGAGCAATTACCATTCTACTTTCTGTGTCTATGAATTTGATTACTCTAAGTAGCACATGTTAAGTGGAACCATATATTACTTGTTCTTTTGTGACCTGTTCCTCTCATTTGGCATCTTGTCTTCAAGGTTCACCCATGTTTCAGCATGTGAATTTCCTTCCTTTTCAAGGCTGAATGATATTCTACTGTATGTATATAACAGTTTGGTTTATCTGTTCATCCATCATTGGACACATCAGTTGCTTCCACCTTTTGGCTATTGCTAATAATGCTGCTGTGAATGAGGGAATGCAAATATCTCTTTGATTCCCTGCTTTCTTTTTTAAAAATTGTATTTAAGTTATATAAGTTTCATGTATTTTATATATACAGATTTAAGAACATAGTGATACTTCCCACCCCACCCTCCCTCCCATCCACACTCCAACCCTTCTTCCTCCTTCTTCTCCCATTCCCACTCTTAATTTTTACAAAGATCTATTTTCAGTTTACTTAATGATAGTATAGTTAACCCTACATTAAGTAAAAGAGTTCAACAAATAGTATGAAGAAGCCACATTCCTCAATGGAAGAGACAAGGGCTATAAACAATCATTGAATCTCAAACTATCCATTTCATTCCAGTACATTACATTTTAGATATTCTATTAGTTACCTCAGATCAGGGTGATTCCCTGCTTTCAATTCTTTGTGTGTATTTTAAGAAATAGAATTACTGGGTCATATGAGAATTCTATTTTAATTTTTTTGAGGACTATCCATGCTGCCTTCCACAGCAGCTGTAACATTTTATTTAACCTCCAGTGGTGTACAACATTTCTGCACAGCCTCCTCTATGCTTTATGTTTTTATTTTTTTCTTCAGAGTGGTCGCCCTCATGAATGTTAGTTGGTATCTCATGGTGGTTTTGATTTGCATTCCTGTAATGATTAGTGATATTATATTGAGGATTCGCTCACATTTTATTGGCCATTTTTGTGTCTTCTTTGAAGAACTGTCTTTTCACAGCTTTTGTTCATTTTCTAACTGCTTTTGTTGTGGTTGAGTGGTAGATGTTTTCATATATTCTGAATATTATTTCCTTTATCAGACATGATTTGAAACTATTTTTTCTATCATGTGAGTTTCTTTTTCACTCTGTTCATAGTGCCCTTTGATGTATAGAAGTTTTAATTTTGATGTAGCATGACTTATCTGTTTTTCTTTTGTTATGTGTGCTTTTGATGTCATATCTAATCAATCAGTGCCAAATGCAATGGCATGAAGCTTTCTCCCTATGTATTCTTCTAGGAATTTTATAGTTTCAGCATCACATTTAGATCTGTAATCTATTTGAGTTGATTTTTAATATACTGTAAAATAGGGGTCCAAATTCATTTTCTTGCATGGACATATCTGATTTTACTAATACCACTTATTGAAAAAGCTGGTTTTTTTTCTCATTGAATGTGTTGGCATTCTTGTCAGAAATCACTTGATATATGTAAACTTTCTATCCCATTGGTTTTTTATTTATTTATTTATTTGACAGAATTAGACAGTGAGAGAGAGAGAGAGAGAGAGAAAGGTCTTCCTTCCGTTGGTTCACTCCCTAAATGGCCGCTAAGGCCGGAACTACGCCTATCCGAAGCCAGGACCCAGATGCTTCCTCCTGGTCTCCCATGTGGGTGCAGGGGCCCAAGCACTTGGGCCACAGCAGAGAGCTGGACAGGAAGAGGAGCAACCAGGACTAGAACCGGCGCCCACATGGGATGCCGGCGCCACAGGTGGAGGTTTAACCAAGTGAGCCACAGCGCCAGCCTCAATCCCATTGGTTTTTACATCTACCTTTATGACAGTATCACTCTTTTGGTTACTGTAGTCTTGTAATGAGTCTTAAATCAGGAAGTATAATTCCTCCAACTTTGCTGTTTCTTTTCAGAAAGGTTTTTAGCCATCCAGGGTCTCTTAAGATTCTTTTTGAATCTTAAGGTAGATTTTTAAAAATTTACTTATTTATTTGAAAGGCAGAATTACAGAGAGGCAGAGGAAGAGAGAGAGAGAGAGAGAGAGAGAGAGAGAGAGGAGAGAGAGTTCTTCCATTTGCTGGTTCACTCCCCAAGTAGCCGCAATAGCTAGAGCTGGGCCTATCCCTAGCCAGAGCTGGGAACTTCTTCTGGGTCTCCCACTTGGATGCAGGGGCCCAAGGACTTGGGCCATCTTCCACTGCTTTCCCAGGCACATTAACAGGGAACTGGATCAGAAGTGGAACAGTGGGGACTTGAACCGGCGCCCATATGGGATGCCAGCACTGTAGGTGGCAGCTTTACTAGCTACACCACAGCTCCAGCCCCAGGATGGATTTTTTTTTTTGTTTCTAGAAAAAATATCAGTGGTCTTCAGTTATAGTTTTATACAGTTGCTCTCATACTATATGGGCAACTTTATATTCTTTTTTTACTTAACACTACTATATATGTATACCATTACACATTTCTTATTTTTATTCAAATACTTCATAAAAATAACTTAAAGTGGCTACACAGAGTAGATTGTACAAGTGGATTTGAAATATTATGCCTCAAACCATATGACCTATACAGACTTTACATACCACATTCATTAAATGAGAAGAATCTTCCTCACGACATCTCAGAATATTAAGGTGCTGTATTTATACTGAGTTGGAAGGAATAATAAATAATTATATTGGTTTAAAAGAATTTGTTAGGCACTATAGACTTACAGTAATATTACTCTTAACTAACTACAACTCTGGGATTAATTTGTTTACTCAGTAAACATTTCCTGGGTGTCTATAGTTTTTGAATCCCTGGAAACCTAGGTGTAGATTAAATAGGGTCTGCGCCCTTGGTAGGGGAAGGGAATAAAGACTAAATTTTAATGAAAGACCATGAAGGTTTACTCTATTATTTAATTTTTGCGCCAGTCTTACGGAAAAGTGATATTACCCCCATCTGAGATGAGGACATCAGTGTTCGTTTCAGAAAGGCTGAGAAACTCTTTGAAGATGACACACGTAGTGAGTGGAAGGACCAGAATCCAAGCACAGGGTTATCTGCCTCCAAAGGTAGCTTTTGGAACTTACAGCCGAACACAGGAGACAGAGTATATACAGCTAACTGTAATGTTAACAAATACCATAATAGTGATTGAGTCTTCCATGTTAGCAACAAGAATGGCTTTGGGTACGGATTTCACAAGACAAAAAATGAGAAGAGCAGCCATTACTTGTCCACTCCCAGCCTGGACTGAGCTTCTACAGTATGCTAGTCACATTGCAGGGTATTGAGATGTAGAAAAGAATGAGCAGGACACTGTGGTAACCTGTGGGAGTCATGGTGCCCAGAAGGACACAGTTAAGTAACTGATTTGTGACAGAGCCTGGTGTCAAACACTGCCACATGGTTGAAAACAAAGTGCTGGAGATGCTACCCCAGGAACTAAAGGCGAATTCACAATGGCAGAAGTTCCACAGATGGCAGACAGTGCCGAACATGGCAGATCAGACCTTCCATGCCAGTCTCAGCAGTTTGGATCTCATCCTGTTGGCAACATCAAGTCAGCAGCAGTTTTCTAGTAGGGAAGTGACACACCAAATCATTTCTTTTAAGAAGTTATCTGACTACAGGTGAAGGACAGAGAAGAACTGGAAAGTGACAGGTGGTAGAAGGCCATTCTGGAGGCTGTGGGTCCAAACTAGGGACGGGGAGAGCCAGGAACAGACAGCAGAGATGGAGCAAAGACCAAGCTGTCAGACTGTCAGCTGTAGCACGTGTGTGGTAGATAAGGAAGGAGACCCAGAACAACGTGAACAGAGGCTTTAACCATACATGGTCAGAACCACCTCATCTTTGGCCAGGGAAAGACCCATGGAGCACTAATAAGTAGATAAGGGGTTTTTTAAAAAATATTTAATTATTGATTTATTGATTCCAAAGGCAGAGTGCTAGAGAGAAGGAGACCCAGACAGAAAGAAATCTTTCATTTTCTGGTTTACTCTCCAGATGCCCTCAACAGCCAGAGCTGGGCTGAGCTGAAGCCAGGAGCCAGGAACTTCATCAGGGTTTCTCATGTAGGTGGCAGGAACTCAAGTACTTGATCTATTATCTGTGCTTCCCAGGAATATAAGCAAGGAGCTGGACTGGAAACAGAGCAGCCAGGACTCAAATCAGTACTAAGATATGGGATGGCAGCGTCACAAGTAGAGGTTTAAGCTGCTGTGCCAAATGTTGGTTTCAATAAGCTGTTTTTGAATGATCAATATTTCCCTTATACATTTAGTTTTTCTAAAATACTCTAACACTAAGCAAACATACCCTACAATGCTACTTACACTATTAGTTTGTTCCTGCAAGTTAGTTCTCTATGGATAGTAGAACTGAAATATTTTATAATTGCTATATTGAAACATCATAGATTTTGACTCAGTGGACTGGTGGACTTTCAAAAGATGAAATCCATAAAGAATAGATTTTTGCTGAAATGAAATTCAAAAAAGGCCATCGGGCAGGTTAATAATCTGCATCACTTTTTAATGTTTCACAAAAAATTTTTGTTTCCTAAGGCTTGTCAATTATTTATGTCTTTTTTGTTCTAAAGAGTGCCCAGAAGATTTTCATGAATAGGAAAAAATACTCATTTGGCTAAAAGTGCTATGGCTTAAACTGTGACACATGCCACCAGAAGAGGGCAACAGTGAGGTGCTAGGAAGAGGAACTAATTTACTGCTTCTTACATTGCAGTACAATGCTAATACAGAGGGTGTGTGAATGCTACCAACATCTGTTGGGGCTTAAGCCTTAGTTAACATCCAGAATTGATTCATTTTGTGGGGCAGAAACCATGATGTCAACATTGTCACAGAATTTGCAGAAAATCTGGTGATGTATTCACAATGCCATAAGATCATATATTTGTGGAAGTCACCGGCAAGATGGCTGAGGATTAACACCAAGAGATATTTTGACAATTTTACATTTGATGAAGGCTAAATTAAAATTAAGCATGTTGTCACTTGTCCCTTTAAGAGCATCGGAGAGAATTGAATACTCTAGAGAGCTAATAGAAGTCATCTTATCATCCCTGAAGTAAAATGGAAAGAAACATTTCCAACTTTTCCAACTTCTCAAAAGTATGCAATGTTAGGTTTAGGCAACAAAGAATTTAGCCTGTCTCATATAAACTTTTAACATCAACAACTATAACAATTTTTTAAAGCTTTTCTTATTTATGTGAAAGAATGTGTGTGGGGGTGCGGTTTCCATCCACATCTTCACTCTCCAAATGGCCACAACAACCAGGGCTGGGCCACGCTGAAGCCAGGAGGCAGAAACTCCATCTGGGTCTCCAAGGTAGTTGGCAGGGGCCCAAGCACTTGGACTGTTTTCTGTTGCCTCCCCAGACACATTAAGAGGGAGCTGGATTAGAAGTACTGAAAACATTGCTCTGATGTGGGATGCCTGTGTCACAAGCTGCAGCTTAATCCACTGTGCCACAACACGGGACCCAGCAACAAACATTTTTCAAACACCTGGCTAATGCTAGGAATTCTTTACTATGTATTGAGGTTAGAGAAGGAAGACAGACAGATATATCACTTGTCCTATGGGAGTTTACATTACAGTGAAGGAAGATGGACATGAAAAAAAAAACCTGCACCTTAATTCCTTAGTTACAGCTAAGGGAAAAAATGGAAAGCAGTCTATCATAGGACACCAACCAATTAGTTAACCAATTGTGCTTAACTCCAAAATTGGGAAATTAGTGAAACTGAAAATTGGTCTCAAGAAAAACTCATTTTAAAATCTTAATGGCCATGATATTAATTATTTCCTTAAAAATAAATAAAATGGATAACATAAGATGTATAGATTCATGGAAACAACACTACCAAAGAGTATTTAAGTAGTTACAGTGTAGCAGTAAATCACTTTGCCAATTTTAAAGTGTTGTGAAATGCCCCATGCCTCCCTGTCCACCTGAACTTAATGAACTCCATGCGCACCATCACCCAGCCATAGGCGCAGTTGACAATCTGCCTTCACTTGCTCTGCCTTAAATCCCTGGTCCCAAATCTGAAGAACACCTGTGTAGGTATAGTCCCCTTCCTCCTCTCATTCACTCATCTTCGTTGGGCTCCCTACCATCCCCAAGTCCCAGTGTGCCCAATCTGTGGGCCTACCTGCAGCCTCTCCAGCCTCTCGAGTCACATCCCTCGGCTAACTAAGTTACTACTATTTTTACAAGTGCTTTAGACTTTCGCCCTCCAGATTTTATCACATGCGTTTCCCAGGCCTGGGTTGACAGTGCAATCCACACAAAAGCTGAGACATTCCCCAGCTAACTCTGGACTCTCAATGATGTTCATCAGTTCTTTTATTCATCTTTGCTTGTTTGTCTTTCGTATTCTCCAGAGTACCTGGAGGTAGGAGCCTTATTTTGAAGCCTAACTCAGTCATGCCTCCGCAGCTCCCAGATCTCCATCTATCTGATGTAGGATGCGGTTATCTCTGGCGAATGCTCAGGCATTCTCTACATCATTAGGCATTCTTTCCTCCTTCCCTCCTGCCTCAGAGAACAATGTCCTGCCCCCTTCTCTATTTTCTTTTAAGATTATTATTTATTTACTCAACAGGCAGAGTTACAGACAGAGAGAGGTAGAGACAGAGAGAGGTCTTCCATCCGCTGATTCACTCCCCAGATGACTGCAATAGCCAGAGCTGGGCTGATCTGAAGCCAGGAGTCAGGAGCTTCTTCCATGTCCCTCATGCGGGTGCAGGGGCCCGAGCACTTGGGTCATCTTCCACTGCTTTCCAGGTCACAAGCAGAGAGCTGGATCGGAAGAGGAGCATCTGGGACACAAACCAGCACCTATATGGGATGCAGCACCACAGGCAGAGACTTAACATACCTGCGCCTTGGCTCTGGCCCCTCTATATTTTCTTAAGTTAATCCTTTTTACTTCTTTTTGTGACTTTTTTCATTATTTCTATTCCCGCTCTTCCTCCCTTCTTCCTTCCTCTGGCTTATGAGATCTTCTCCCAAGCCTAAATACATTCTTGTGAAATACTCACTTCCTTTGAGACATATGCCATCTTTTCCCTCCTCTTAGCAATACTTCTAAAAATAGCAGTGCATGCATTTATCCCTTTCACTTCCTTGTTGAACATTCATCCTTCAACATCTGGTTGGCCCTCTCCTGAAACAACTCCCGCATGAGCGGCAAGGACAGAAGCACCTGGGCCATCTTCTGCTGCTTCCCTAGGCACATTAGCAGGGAGCTGGATTGGAAGTGAAGCAGCTGGGACTCAAACCAGCACCTAAATGGGAAAATTGAAAAAGAAAGTATTTGGAGGCAGTAAGGTGGATTTGTCCAGAGCACAGTTTTGAATGGAGACAAATTCAGGTTTCAACACCAACTTTACACCTTACCAATTGGATCTATATCCTTGGCTAAGCTGCAGAGACTCTTACAATCTTAGTTTTCTCATCTGCAAAATGAGAATAACAATAGGTCATAAATTTGCCATAAGCCCTAAATTAGATAATATCAGTCAGTTCTATTTTTTTAATGATTTGGCTCTGAGGCTTGTTTTTTTAAAACTTTTATTTAATAAATATAAATTTCAAAAATACAACTTTTGGGCCGGCGCCACGGCTCAATAGGCTAATCCTCCACCTAGCAGCGCCGGCACACCGGGTTCTAGTCCTGGTCGGGGCGCCGGATTCTGTCCCGGTTGCCCCTCTTCCAGGCCAGCTCTCTGCTGTGGCCCGGGAAGGCAGTGGAGGATGGCCCAAGTGCTTGGGCCCTGCACCCCATGGGAGACCAGGAGAAGCACCTGGCTCCTGGCTTCGGATTAGTGTGGTGCGCCGGCCGCAGCGTGCTGGCCGCGGCGGCCATTGGAAGGTGAACCAACGGCAAAAGGAAGACCTTTCTCTCTGTCTCTCTCTCTCACTATCCGCTCTGCCTGTCAAAAACAAAAACAAACAAACAAAAAAGTACAACTTTTGTGTTATAGCGGCTTTTCCCCTATAACCTCCCTCCCACCCACAACTATCCCATCTCCTACTCCCTCTCCCATCCCATTCTTCAACATTCATTTTTAATTATCTTTATATACAGAAGATCAACTTAGTATATATTAAGTAAAGATTTCAACAGTTTGCATCCACACAGATACACAAAGTAAAGAGTACTGTTTGAGTACAGTTGGTTGCAATGGCTGGAGCTGTGCTGATCCAAAGCCAGGAACATAGTACAACACATTAAGGACAGAGATCCTACATGGGGAGTAAGTGCACAGTGACTCCTGTTATTGATTTAACAACTGACACTCTTATTTATATATCAGTCAGTTCTTATTCCAATGGTGCTGTGCTAAGTGCTCAGGAAATGGGTATTTTTAGGATCACCAGTGCTTTTGGAACACAAACATTAATTGAAAGTGTGGATTTCTTAAAAATTTATTTATTTGATAATTGAAAATGAATCTTGATGTGAATGGAATGGGAGAGGGAGTGGGAGATGGGAGGGGTGCAGGTGGGAGGGAAGCTATAGGGGGGAAAAACCATTGTAATCCATAAACTGTATTTTGAAAATTTATATTTACTAAATAAAAGTTTAAAAAATTTATTTATTTGAAGGCAGAGTTAGAGCGAGAGAGGGAGTGACACAGACAGATCTTCCATTTGCTGATTCATTTCCCAAATGGCAAGCCAGGGCTGGGCCAAGCCAAAGCTGAGAGCCTAGAATCCATCCAGGTCTCCCACATGTGTGGCAGGGGCCTAAACACCTGGGCCATCTTCTTCTGCTTCCCAGGTGTATTAGCAGGAAGATGGATCAGAATGAGAGCACCTGGGACTTGAACCAGCACTCACATGGGATGCCAGCATAACAGGCTATAGCTTAACCTGCTGGGCCACAATGCTGGCCCCAAACTGTGATATTTTATGTTAACCAGAAAGGAGAGTGAATTTTTAAAAAGGATGTTGAGAAATATGGGACTAAAACATCTCCTTAAATAGCTGTTCTTCACTATCAATTTTTTTTTAAAAAATCATAAATCCCTAAGTAGTAGAGAAGTGTAAAACAATAGTTCAATAAATATCTATTGAAGCAGTGATTATGCAATGCAGTAAATAGCTCTCAATTGTATCAATCAAGAGTTCATGGCCAGTCCCTTTGGGTTTATTCCTCTCTTGGAAGCCCCCCTCCACACCACTCTTGCTGGAGGCCTTTGACTTTAATAAATACTTTAAAAAAAAAAAAAAAAGAGTTGGTGGCATGAACTCATGAACTCTGAATAGGAGGCACATGAGAATTCTCACAGAGGATTTAGGGAAGGCTTAAAAGCAAATTGTAAATAGTTTTGCCTGTAGATGGCAGAGTTGGATAGGGGGAATACTAAGCAATGCCTTCAGAGAGAAGAAAGCAGTGGGTTTTGTTTTGTTGAAGGGAGGACTAACTAAAACTGATCCACTAATAAAGGTTGTTCACAACGCCAAGGCACAAAGGACTCTTTGTTGCACACAGGGTTACTGCTTGTGACAGGACCCTCTGTCTGTTGAAGTGAGTCCACTCTTGGTCGCGTGCACTCTTACACTGTGTTAGCTCTGATAGAAATGTGTTGGCCGAGTGTTCTCACTGGCATTAGTCACTCCTACACCAGAAAAGAGTATCAAATAAAGAACAAAAATAACTTTCTTGGAAGTCTCTTGAGAGGTACAGAAACGTTACTCTCTTGGAATATGCATATGCAACACTATTTAATTATCTGTACCTATTGTCCTTGTCCAAAGTATACAGGTCTTTTGATCTAGATAAATAATTCTATCCTCCCTTGCTTGCATGTTGCCACTGTTGAGTATTTGTTCTTCATACTCCCCAAGGCAATCCTTTGGGGACCAATTACCACTCTATTGACATCGTTTCACTGGCTGATGCAGCTTTCTAGAGCACTACGCTGGGTGTTCAGAACTCCTAAGGGAGCTTTAGTCCTTTTGTGTAATCCCTGCGCTCTACTTTAAAAACGTGTGAGGTTTTTTCCCTCAAAATTATACTTTAGGGTACTAGTATTACCATCCCATGTCAAAACTGTATATATGCATGTGTATTTGTGAGAAAACTATTGATACTTCCCCAAACTGTGCCTGTTCGTGCAGGGGCCTGAGAGGTTTTGTTGGTTCTTTCTGCCGTAAGAGTTCACCAACTGCCCCGACATGATAGATTGATGACCTTTGCTGCATTGTACAGCAGCCTGACTGTTCCCAAAGAGCCTCTCGGCTTGTGGGTCAGGTGAAGGGACATCTCAAGGCTTCCATGGGGCCTCTGCCCTGTCATCTATCACAAGGCTGTAACTGTTATCTGCATATTGGTCTCCCCACAAATGTTCGCTTCTGGAGTCCAGAAATGGCACTTATGTAATTGTACCTATATCAGACAAATACCTTTCCTAAAGAAGAGACAAGATGAGTAGTTCATGTCCAACCCAACCCATTTGTTTTTATCAAACTCTCAAGAGGCTAGCATTAACTTGAAGCTAGTCCACTATGGCTAGCCCAGTGCAGAACACATCTTTCCAAAGGTCATCATGTTTGTGTTCACTTGCAGCACTATCCTTGCCCAAATCCATGTATTTCATGTCTTTATTTCAAAACAGAGAATGCTCTTTCATCTCTGAATCATGAGGATACAGTGAATCTAAAACATAAATATAGAAGTGATCCTAGCATTTTTAAATGGTGAGCTGTTATCTAAGAATGTATTTGGGGCCGCCACTGTGGCTCAATAGGCTAATCCTCCACCTACGGCACTGGCACACTGGGTTCTAGTCCCGGTCGGGGCACCGGATTCTGTCCCGTTGCCCCTCTTCCAGGTCAGCTCTCTGCTATGGCCCGGGAAGGCAGTGGAGGATGGCTCAAGTGCTTGGGCCCTCACCCCATGGGAGACCAGGAGAAGCACCTGGCTCCTGGCTTCGGATTAGTGTGGTGCGCCGGCCGCAGCGCCAGCCATGGCGGCCATTGGAGGGTGAACCAACGGCAAAAGGAAGACCTTTCTCTCTGTCTCTCTCTCTCACTATCCACTCTCCTGTAAAAAAAAAAAAAAAAAAAAAAAAAAAAGGAAAGAAAGAAAGAAAAGAAAGAAAAGAAAAGAAAAGAAAAGAAAAGAAAAGAAAAGAAAAGAAAAGAAAAGAAAAGAAAAGAAAAGAAAAAAAGAATGTATTTGGGGGGCCGGTGCCATAGCTCAGTAGGTTAATCCTCCACCTGCGGTGCTGGCATCCCGTGTGGACACCGGTTCTGGTCCTGGCTGCTCCTCTTCCAATCCAGCTCTTTGCTGTGGCCTGGGATAGCAGTAGAGGATGGCCCAAGTGCTTGGGCCCTGATCCATGTGGGAGACCCAGAAGAAGCTCCTGTTCCTGGCTTTGGATTGGCACAGCTCCAGCCATTGCAACCAACTGGGGAGTGAACCAGTGGATGGAAGACCTCTCTTTGTCTGCCTCTCCTTCTCTCTCTGTGTAACTCTGACTTTCAAATAAATCTTAAAAAAGAAAGAAAGAAAGAAAGAAAGAAAGAAAGAAAGAAAGAAAGAAAGAAAGAAAGAAAGAAAGACAGACAAAGGCAGGGTATGGGAGTGGGGAACAATGAGAATTAGACTCTGAGCAATAGTCCAAATAAGAGCAGCAATACCTTATACCAAGTGCTGCCCATGGCATTGATAATAGTGTCTGTGACATGAAATAATGGCAATGGCTAGAGACATGAAGATATGCTCAGTGATGAGGGGTAAAGGACTACTCATGGTCAGCACTCAGTAAATGCTGGTCAAATGATCAGACCACTATGGGACCAAGCTACTGAGGGGAGTCATGAACTGCTTCACTCTAATAATGCTATGCACTTATTTTAAAAGTGAACTTCTTAAAAATTTCCATTTTTTTAAGATTGTATTTATTTATTTGAGAGGTAGAGTTACAGACAGAGAGAGGGAGAGACACAGAGAAAGGTCTGTCATCCACTGGTTCACTTCCCAAAAGGGCACAATGGCCGGAGCTGTGCCAATCAGAAGCCAGGAGCCAGGAGCTTCCTCAGAGTCTTCCACAGGGGTGCAGGGGCCCAAGCACCTGGGCCGTCTTCCATTGCCTTCTCAGGCTGTATCAGAAAGCTGGATTGAAACCAGCACCCACATGGAATGCCAGTGCCACAGGCGGAGGCTTAGCCCACTATGCTGGCCCTACTCTGCACTATTAAGATGTACCTAAAGCAGTGTCAGAAATGTGAAAATGAGAACCTCTGATCAGAAACTATTTAAAAGAAAGGAAGAAAGCAATGTCCCAGCAAGCCAAGGTGAAAGAATAAACACAATAGAGTTTGCAGGAAACCCCAGACTCCCTGACAACCAAGTCAAAAGACAAGCCTGCTGGATTGGGCAGTTCTCATCAGCCAGGAAAGGACAGTGTGTAAATTCTTCCTTAAATGCAAAGTCATCACTGGAACTTAATTCTGGGAAGAATTTATTGGGTGTACATTTAAATAGGAGAAAGAAGACACTTGCTAACAGCTTTGTAACATCTGCACACCTATTAATCATGGACTAAACCGTCAGAGTAATCACCACCAACGTAGCCTAAAGTAATGGGCAACAGGGAAAAGGACAAAGAGAAACGGGTGAATGTGTAAACATATGCAGCACTGCACAAACAAGAAAACATAGATATTGGCGATGGTCCCTCTTTTTGCAACTGATTATGAGGCTGCACTTGTAATCTACTAAATCTAGTTCTCTCAGTAAAGACAGGGACGGTAGTGCGAGGGGTTCCACTCCTACTTCTCCCTTTGATTCCAGGACTCATGTGATCTGTCCTTTGTTATTTCATTATTGATTAAGAACACATAACATTTTCTGTAGGTCTGTCCTGCCTCACAAAATATCCTCCAACTGGCTCAAAAGCTGACTCTTCAATAGACAATTGTGTTGCTTTCTAAGTCCAGCTGCTCCTGGGTTATGGAGAGACCAATGAATCCTCTGGGAAATGGCTTACAACATCCTTGGCTAGAAGCAATGTTATGTGGATAATTGTGGGTGAGTCAAGATTTTGGTAGGTCTACAGAAGCATGGCAGGGAAGTCAAGTCTGTATCCATAGCAAACATCTATTCAAAAGAAAAAAAATTGCTACCAAATCCATGATGAAAAGTGTTCAATATAATGGGGAGGCTGGCTGTGCCACTCCCACCCCCTTGGGCTGCATAGAGAGCTCTATGCTGATCTCTGCTTTTGGCTTTTTAAGCAACATAGCTACGTTGGTAAAGGAAAGTTGATGTAGCTGAGCCCAGGCATGTCCTCCATCTTCGACACCCACTTGGTTCTGGAATCTACTGAGGAGTACTAGTGAGGCTGGAGAGTGAGGAAAATGTACACTTGCAGCATGTCTTCAACTATTAGATTGTTGAGGATGAATGCAGCGAGGTTAGGTGCCATGAGCGGTTGAACCACTTGCTTATGAAACTTGCTTTTGCCTTTAGAACTTATTTTAGTCTGATCTTCTATATGTCACTTCATCCGGATGATGGAGAGATGCTGTGCACATCCAAATTTTAAAATAGATCACTCTGGATCCAGCAGGGTGATACGGCAGGTTAAGTCACTATTTGTGATACCAGCATCCCATATCAAAGTCCTAGTTCAAGTCACAGCTGCTCCACATCTCATCCCAGTTCCCTGCTAATGTACGTGGGAAAGCAAGTTGCTGAGGCCCCTGCCACCCATGTGAGAGACTCAGATGGAGTTCCTGGCTCCTGGATCCTGGATCCTGGATCCTGGATCCTGGCTTCAGTCTGGCTCACACCAGCTGTTTCGTCTATTTGAGGAAAAAACCATGTTCTCTCTCTCTCTCTCTCTCTCTCCTCTCTCTCCTCTCTCTCCTCTCTCTCCTCTCTCCTCTCTCTCCTCTGTCAATCTGCCTTTCAAATAAATAAATAAAAATATTTTAAAAATAAAATCAAATGAATCAATCAAATGGCGCCTAATTCAGAGAGGTGGCTCATGTCTCATACATTAACACTTCATTTCATTTAACTAAATATTCAGTCTCTACCAGGACCCCTTAAAAAGCACCAAGAAGTGTATCTCAATGGAAACAGTCATTTGCCAAAGAGATATGACTTTGTTCTTAATTTGGGGAGCTTTAGTATGATTCTTCTACTTGGGAATTACATAGACCCAATATAAATATCCTGGTCTGCCACAGAAATGACACTGACGTTAGATGTCTGGGTCACAGGGTCTAATGGGTAGAGTGACTTATTCTCTAAACTGAAATGGCTGGAGAATTCAAAAAGTTCATGTAAACTGGAATTAAAAAGTAAGTTTATTTTAGTGCAAAATAATAAAATCCATGCATTTGAATGATCTTGAAAAAATTCACAAAAATGCATATTATGAAAAACTGGTGAATGAATCTCCAATTTTTTGGCACCAAAATAAAAATCTTTGCATTTCATTCTTGACAAACATTCTCAAGTACCTTTGTATTCTTTGGTTTGAGGTCTTGTTAAATATATAAAACTTACATCTTATTCAATAAGTAGGAAGTAGCAACACCACTGTAATATTATTTTGCCTTTGTAATAAATAGTAAAAGCTTACCAAAGGTTTGTTTTCATGTCTTCATGAAACTTGACACAAGATGTAGCAAACTGTCTTTCACTTTGAAGAGGATGTCTCAGTGTATCCCAAGTATCTGGACTTCCAGAAACATCAGTGAATTAGCAGATCTCTCAGTTTGCATAGAATCTCTTACCCATATGTGTCTTATCAAAGCATCTTGAGTGTTTGCTACTTTCTGCTCAACAGATCCATTGACTTACTCTTATTAATGACATGACTGTGGTTGCTGTTCATGAAACTGTGAAGTGATCAAAGTTTTTGAATAGGAAGCTATGACACAGTACTGTCAAGCAAACAGTGTAGGAATTATACCAGTTGCTAAAAGGTTCTTCTCTAATTCTACACATAGGAACTGGGAAAATAAACACAGAATGAATGTTTGGATCCATTATGACCTCTTTTGAGATAGATTTGGACCAAAACTCTATTTTTCATCTAACCCCTTTAAACTTTTATTCTAATTTTTAGATATTAGTGATATTGTATTTACATGTCTCTATGATTAACATATCTCAGAGACAATTAATTCTAATAACTCCTAAAAGGTCTAAAGATTTTACTTTCTCCACTGCACATTTACCCTAAAAATATTACCACAGATCACTTTGAGGAAGCCATGTGATGCTACTTCAGGGCATTTCCTCAAGGTTACACAGGCTCCTTTGCATTTGAAGGCCTCTGGGCCTATGAACCAAGTCAGTTCTGAAAAGTAACTAAGAGACAATGAATCATCACTGTGGCCTCTCAGGTCCCACTTCTGTTTGCCCACCTTAGCAGTTTCAATGATATAGCTCAAGTAAGACCTCAACAGATCATCCATATATTTAAGCAGAAGCTAAAAGTCCCTGCTGGTCAAGCAATCCTGATTACTGATCTGGCCCTCAGACTGCATAACATTGCCCACCGTGCCTGTGACTCCTCCTTAACTTCTGCCTCTCTGCTAAACTCTATTATGAAGAGAATATGACATGGGGCACATTTCAACAGCAGCATCTCCCAGTTTTACCTGAAGATTACAAAGTATAGCTACCATCTTGCTTTCCTGTGAGGGTAGTACTTTCTCGCTAATGTATTTTGCAATGTATTGATGCTAGGAGTGCCCTTGGAACAATATTAGGAATGATATAATAAAGAGTTGGGTGACGAATTCATTCCATCCTGTATCTTAAGAATGTGTATCACTTTTTTTTTTTTTTTGACAGGCAGAGTGGACAGTGAGAGAGAGAGACAGAGAGAAAGGTCTTCCTTTTGCTGTTGGTTCACCCTCCAATGGCCGCTGCGGCAGGCGCACCGCACTGATCCGAAGGCAGGAGCCAAGTGTCTCTTCCTGGTCTCCCATGTGGGTGCAGGAGAATATGTATCACTTCTTGTACAATGTACAAAATTTCTAATGCCTTGACTTCCTTAATGTAGGTCAGTAACATCCAGGTATCTGTCAACCAAATGAGAAATGTCATTGTCAATTCTATCTATTAGAAACAGGACAGGCTAATCCTCACTAGGCTAATCCTCTGCCTACGGCCCCAGTACTCTGAGTTCTAGTCCCAGTCGGGGAGCCGGATTCTGTCCTGGTTGCTCCTCTTCCAGTCCAGCTCTCTGCTGTGGCCCAGGAAGGCAGTAGAGGATGGCCCAAGTGCTTGGGCCCTGCACCCGCATGGGAGACCAGGAAGAAGCACCTGGCTCCTGCCTTCGGATTTGTGCAGCACCAGCTTAGCGGCCATTTTGGGGGTGAACCAACGGAAAGAAGACCTTTCTTTCTGTCTCTTTCTCTCACTGTCTAACTCTGCCTGTCAAAGAAAGAAAGAAAGAAAGAAAGAAAGAAAGAAAGAAAGAAAGAAAAAAGAAAGAAAGAAAAGAAAAGAAAAGAAAAGAAAAGAAAAGAAAAGAAAAGAAAAGAAAAGAAAAGAAAAGAAAAGAAAAGAGAAAATAAAATAAAATAGTACAAGGAATCTGGAGTCTCTGGTAAATAGAACCTATATGAGTAAGTTTGACCAAAAGGAGTTATGTTCATTTCTTCCTCCAGAGTTTAGCACTTTAGAATTCATTTTCACATATTTTCCACTGCTGATCTAAATTAGAAAATGAAATCCTACAATTCTCTTCATGTGTAAGCCCCATCTCCTCTAGATATAACTTGGTCAGACTCTCCTGATACTTAGATACCTCCACGGCACAGCTCCAAAAGGTATGATACTGAAGTTCCTTGATTCTTTTCTTTGTTCATTAGTTATGTAAAAACATATATTGGCTTTACTTTACTTTTCTATTCACTTTTTTGAAGTTTACAAAAGGCAAAACTGGCTTCTGGTTGGCCTTCATTTTATAATGGGGATTCATATATAGAACTGTATCACAAACACCCCAGTTAGAGTACAGAACAGAGGCCTCTCTAAGCAGTGCCTCCTCTGCATATCACAAATGTTCTAAAGAATAACCACTTCCCCAGTTCAGACTGCCAGCAGGTGAAGCTTTGTCAGGGCCATTGCCTGCACAGTACTTAGGGTAATGTATACTTTGGAGATACAAAATTGTAGAAAGTGGTCAGCTTGGTTATGGAGGTACGGGAATCTTAGCAAATTAGTAAGGATTAGTAGGAATGTTAGAATAAGAAGAAATGTTTCTTAAAGCAGGTCTCTCAGAGGCTTTTCTTTTTAAAAAATTGTATTTATTTATTTGAGAGAGAGCAAGCTCTCCCCTCCACTGGTTTATGTTCCAAATGCCCACAACAGCAATGGGCTGGTTCAGACTAAAGCTGGGAACCTGGAATACAATCTAAGTCTCTCACATGGGTGGGAGGGACCCAAGTACTTGAACCATCATCTGTTACTTCCTAGGGTGCACGTTAGCAGGAAGCTGGATTGGAAGCAGAACTGGAACTTGAACCAGGTACTTTGATATGGGATACGGGCATTCCAAGTGGCATCTTAACCATTGAGCCAAACACCTGCCTCCCTCAAAGATTTTGTAATGTCAGAATACCGGTCTCCTTTCGATTACTGAAAATGCAATGAGAAAGAAATTTTGGGATGATTTGTTTTTTAAGAGCCTAATTGTTTTTATATAATTGCTGCCAGAACCAAGGAAGAAAATTAGATGATAAGGTCTTTGCATTTGCTTTTACCATCCCACCATGTTCTGGGGCGGGGATGGGGGTGGGCAGACTTCATAGTAGCTATAGTAAGACCACTTAGGAAAGTTTAATTTCTTTGTAGCAGTTAAGATGTCACTTGGGACACCCACTTCCCATATCAGAGCTCTTGGTTTGAGTCCTGGCTCTGCTTCCAGTCCAGCTTCCTGCTAATGTGCACCCTTGGAGGCAGCAGGCAATAGCTCAAGTAATTGGGTCACTGCCACCCATGTGGGAGATTAAGATTGAGGTCTAGGCTTCTGACTTCAGCCTGAAGCTGTGGTCAGCATTTGGGGAGTGAACCAGCAAATGAAAGATCTCTCTCTTTCTCACTCTCTCTCTCTTTCCCTCTCTTTCTGCCTTCCAAATAAAACAGTGGGGAAGGACCCTTTTGGAGTCAGAGTATGCAACTGTTTACTTTGGGGCATTTATTGTTATGATTCTAATCATTGAAATACAATCGTCTCTAAAGGAAAACATAACCCAAATTGTTAAGGTTCTGCAAAAGGCAGATATTAGTGCATTTGAGGTGGGCTACTTGGATTCCTGGCCTCTTGTAATATTGGATGCTATTAGCAGAGAGCAGAAGCTGGGGCCATCTTAGGATAGAAGTGAGCAAATTTATTTGAAGGAATGGGACAGGCTAGGATCTAAAATCAGTATCACCTGTACAGTGGATGTAATGTATTTAAGATATGTAATATAAATTTATATTTTCAGTGACTATAAACTCTATCTAAATGTGCGATTTCCCCTAAGAGAAAGCCTGACGTAAGCAAGCCCAAGCACACTCCATTAATCTGCTTTTTCTCCATTAATTCTGGGTTTTGTTGGAGTTCTGTGGAAGACAGGTACAGAGCTCTCACAGAAGGATCACAGTCCAATATCTCTGAATCATCCCATGAGCTCTCGGGGCCTTTTACTACTCTGAATGGTAGGGGAAGTACAAATTGTTACAGCATAAGTCCTCTACCACAAGTCCTTCATGGAGCTTTTCATTTTAAATAGACAATCACAAAACCAAACCATGACAAATCTGCATCCTTGAATTGATCTACCTCTTGTACTATTAAATCTACTTCTGCTTACCTACAGTATCACTAGTCTAGCTCATCGAATAGTGTCTGGCACATATAACTGCTCAGTAAAGATGTGTTGATTATTTAAGTGAATGAATGAGTAAATAGATGAATGAATTGAAAGTGTTGGTTTTCACGTTTCTTTTAGCTACAGTGACTCCAGTAGAAAAGCAGTCAAATGAGCTCTAAAATGAGATTCAGATAGATATGATTTAGTATTGAATCAAAGGAGGTTGGGCAGGCAGAAATAACATCTGGAGGTGTGAATTCTTTTCAGCAGCTTAATTGTAAGCAAGCTATTCAACCTTCTGGAGTCTCGTTTGCCTCAATTGTAAATAGAGATGACCAAATATTAATGAATGAAACTTAGCAAAATATAATTTTTGACAATCTCATTGAGGTATAATTTACCTACCAAAAGGTTTACCCATTTAAGTGAGTAACTAATTGTTTTACAAAATTGATCAAGTTATGAAAACATCACCAAAATCCAGGTTTAGAATATTTTAATTACCAAAATAAAATCTCTGTGATCATTTACATTTAGTCCTCATTACTATTCCCAACTCACGTTCGACCCAATTAATCTAATTTCTGTCTTTGATTTGCCTGCTCTTAAATTTTCTTATAAATAGAATCACAGAATTTATGGGTTTTTGCACCTTACATCTTTCTTTTTTTTTTTTTTTTTATTTGACAGGTAGAGTTAGACAGTGATAGAGAGAGACAGAGAGAAAGGTCTTCCTTCCGTTGGTTCACCCCCCAAATAGCTGTTACAGCCGGTGCTGCGCCGATCCGAAGCCAGGAGCCAGGTGCTTCTTCCTGGTCTCCCATGCGGGTGTAGGAGCGCAAACACTTGGGCCATCCTCCACTGCCCTCCCAAGCCACAGCAGAGAGCTGGACTGGAAGAGGAGCAACCGGGACTAGAACCCAATGCCCATATGGGATGCCGACGCCGCAGGTGGAGGATTAACCAAGTGAGCCATGGCACCGGCCCTCCACTTAGCATCTTTCTGAGATTCGTGTGTGTTGTAGCAAGTTCCTTTTTAGTTTCAGAAAATATTCCGTTGTCTGGATATATCATATTTTGCTTAGCCATTCATGAGCTGATAGACATCTGAATTGTTTCTAGTTTTTTTGGCTAATTGGATAATGTTGCTGTGAACATTCCTGGACAAGTCTTTAGTGGATATATATTTTATTTCTCCTAAGCAAAAAATACCTGGGAGTTGAATTATTGGGTTTTACAATAAATTTACATCTAACTTTTTAAGAGATTGTCAAACTGTTTCCCAAAGTTACTCTACCGTCTTACACTTACAACAGCAAAGCATGAAGGTTCTCATTTCTCTACTTCTTTGCCAACATTTCTTTTTTTACTATTAGTAAATATGATTTTGTGAAGAAAAAGCAATTAAATATTTATGCCAGTTTCATTGTTAATGAAATGACAATAGCTAAGATATTATTTAGGCCATTTTGCATTTTGGGGATGAAATTTATGAAACTTGAAAAGAAGCAAAAACTGATTCAGTGTCATCATATTAGTCTTAAAGCTCTATTTTTTTTTTTTAGTAACTCTTCTACTAGAAATTTCTCATGGTTCCTCTCAGTGGCATTCTGGACTTCTCTCATTCTGGTTATTGAGAGCTAATTATTAAATTTTCAGAAATTTTGTGAGCAATTGGTTACACACAACCATCATTAAAAATTAAATATATAAGCTTAAAGCTAATCAAATTATTTGAAAACAAAGACAGTTTATTTATTTTATTGTATTTTACGACTAGCTATGCTTTTGACATTACTTATTTCTATTCTATCTCTATAGTGGACATTCAGCAATTCTGTAATTTTGTGTTGATGCACATCTCTTTTCAATTCCATTTCCAGTGATCTCACACTGGGAACTGAAAGTCAGCCACAGCAGGAATATTTACACCACAGAAATTGGCAAATGCTACCAACCAGGGCTGCTTTTTTTCTCTCTTTTTCTCCATTTGCCATCTTTAAATCTATCTTATGGTTTTTAAAAATTAAGTTTATTAAAAGTCTTGATTATTTTGGAGAGAACAAACATCCCTAAAACATTACGTTTTTAAATCTAGGAATCTGTTCTGACTTATTCTATTTACCGTAGTAATGTTTTCTTTCATCTTAAATAGCTTGAATATTTTTCTTATTAAATTTATACTTGGAAGTTTATATTTTGGATATAGAAATTGACAATAACAATGTATTATAGAGCTATCTTTTTTCTTCTCACTATCTTGGTCAGGTATTAATAACAGTATCATGTCAGCCTTATAAAATGAAATGGGAAATGGGAATATATTTTCTATTTTTCGATTCTCTACAGTAACCTAAATACCCAGGAAGTTACATAGTTCTAAAAGATTTGGTGGAAATGTGCTATGACTTCAACTGAAACTGGCACTGGAGCTGACGCTGTGACGCAGTGGGTAAAGCTGCCACCTGCAGTGCAAGCATCCCATATGGGCACCCGTTTGAGTCCTGGCTGCTCCACTTCCAATCCAGCTCTCTGCTGTGGCCTGGGAAAGCAGTAGAAAATGGCCCAAGTCCTTGGGCCCCTGCACCCTCATGGGAGACCCAAAAGAAGCTTCAGACTCCTGGCTTCAGATTGGCCCAGCTTCGGGCGTTGTGGCAATTTGGGGAGTGAATTAAGGAAGGATGGAAGAGCTTTCTTTCTCTTTCTCTGCCTGTGCCTCTGTGTAATTCTGCCTTTCAAATAAATAAATGAATCTTGAGAAAGAAAGGAAGGAAGGAAGGAAGAAAGAAACTGGCACTTTTCTTAGAAATAATAAACAATTTTTCTCATCTAGTCTTAATTAGATCTTGGGTTTTTTGTTTGTTTGTTTGTTTTGCTTTGACCAATTTTAATAGTGTACCAAAGTTCTTGCAGAAAACATATATCTCATGTAAATGTTCATAGTTTTTAGCTTGGATTTGTACATATGATCTCTAACACTTCTAAAATCTTAACCATAATTGGTATTCTTTTCCCATTCTGAAAGGATTCCTTCTTGTTAAATTAGGTTTTCAAAGACCACTTTTCTGGCCTTTCTATGGGGTTTTTTTGTTCGTTTGTTTGTTTGTTTTTTGGACAGGTAGAGTTGGACAGTGAGAGAGAAAAAGAGAGAAAGGTCTTCCTTCCGTTGGTTCGCCCCCCAAATGGCCGCTACGGCTGGCCCCCTGCGCCGATCTGAAGCCAGGAGCCAGGTGCTTCCTCCTGGTCTCCCATGCGGGTGCAGGGCCCAAGGATTGGACCATCCTCCACTGTACTCCCTGGCCACAGCAGAGAGCTGGACTGGAAGAGGAGCAACTGGGACAGAAACCGGTGCCCCGACCGGGACTAGAACCCGGGTGCCGGTGCCGCAGGTGGAGGATTAGCCTAGTGAGCTGCGGCGCCGGCCTGCTCTTTTTCTATGTTTTTTGAGATGAAAGTTAAATGTATACTTTTCCATTTTTATTATTAGAAGTTCTAAAGCTATGAATTTTCATCTGAATGCAGTTTTAGCTGCATCCCTAAAATTTGGAAACGTACTGGACAATGACTCTAAGATCATTTTGAGTATTATTGAAATTTCTGAGTGGCTTAATTAGAAATGTTTAATTTTGGGCCAACACTGTGGCGCAGTGGGTTAACGCCCTGGCCTGAAGCACCGGCATCCCGTATAGGTGCTGGTTCTAGTCCCGGCTGCTCCACTTCTGATCCAGTTCTCTGCTATGGCCTGGGAAAGCAGTAGAAGATGGCCCAAGTGCTTGGGCCCCTGCACGCACTTGGGAGTCACAGAAGAAGCTCCTGGCTCCTGACTTTAGATTGGCACAGCTCCAGCCATTGCAGCCAATTGAAGAGTGAACCATCGGATGGAAGACCTCTCTCTCTCTCTCTGCCTCTCCTCTCTCTGTGAAACTCTGACTTTCAAATAAATAAATAAATCTTTAAAAAAAGTTTAATTTTTATTGGTAATTTAGAGCTATTATACATTGTAACAATTTTTTTCCCTTTTGGTAACCTGTGAAATTTGTTTAGGGTGTGTCCCACTATTAGTTTTCATAAAAGTGCAGTAGCAACATATATTTAATATGTATTTATTCTGGATAAAGCTGAAATGTTTGCATTTTAAAATAATTTTGATTAATAGACTATCGTGTCATTTTTAAATTTTCCAGTATATTCATACTCAGTGTTTTTTTTTCTCCCCTAGGGATGTCACTTTTGACTAAAATATCTTAAACCATTGTAAATTTACCCAACTCTCTACTTCTTTTCCTACTTTGTTTAAACTAGAAGTGTGGAGAAGAAGTGATACAAAATAGATAATTAGAAATAATATAAGAGAAAAAAATAGTGTAAGAGAGAATGGGAAAATCCTGTAGAAGAGATGCTTTGATAACTTTTTATTCATTTATTTATTTATTTATTTATTTTTTTTTTTGAGGGCAGAGTAGACAGTGAGAGAGAAAGGTCTTCCTTTTTGCTGTTGGTTCACCCTCCAATGGCCACTGCGGCCAGCGCACCACGCTGATCCAAAGGCAGGAGCCAGGTGCTTCTCCTGGTCTCCCATGGGGTGCAGGGCCCAGGCACTTGGGCCATCCTCCACTGCACTCCCTGGCCACAGCAGAGAGCTGGCCTGGAAGAGGGGCAACCAGGACAGAATCCGGCGCCCCGACCGGGACTAGAACCTGGTGTGCCGGTGCCGCAGGCAGAGGATTAGCCTAGTGAGCCGCGGTGCCGGCCACTTTGATAACTTTTAATGTGGCACACATAGAAAGAGGCCCAGCATGTGAGGAAGGTGTTTGCTAGCTTCGGAATGGCTGCAATAAAACCTTTCAGAGTACTCTACCTAAGAAGTGAGTGGGACATAAGAGCCAACAGTCACATTAATTATCCATGAGACTTCAGCCAGAATGCAAATGTTGTCAGCATTAAAGGGGGAAACAGCATGAAACCCAGAGCAAAAGTTTCCTCTAATTTCTGAAGATGCCACATTGCCCAGAGGAGCAGAAGTACAGTTTTAAGTGGTCACATACTTAATCATCACCTCAGCAAAGCAGGCAAAAATGTCCCAAGCCTGTGTGCTTTCCACTGTGCCACTAAGCCTCTGTGGCAAATGTGTGGGAAGGAAACAGGCAAATGAAGAAAGGAGCACTATTTGGAAATGTACTCTAACCTGCACATATCTTCAAAAAAATGTGAAATTACCTACAATGAGAAACACAGATGTGTCTAAAACTAGTAAACCAAGAGAAGAGAATGTGGACCAAGTAATGGAGGGTCTGGGTTGGATGGTTTTTAGAATATTATGCAAATGAGGGATCCCTTTTGGTGCTTTGTGCAAAATCTGGCTGAGTTTCCTGGGATTTAAGGCAAAAAGGGACAATATGATAAGGTTTAGATGTTCATAATTGAATAAAAAGAGATTTTTTAGCATGAAAATCAAAGCATCTTTGGCTTTGAAATCATAGGATAATTTACTGTGTGGGGTTCTAAGTAAACAATTTATAAACTGATGACTTATTTTTAAGTTAGTTACTACAAAATGAGAAAAACAAAATTGGTCTTGTTTCTAATAAAACACTTCCCTTTTAAAAAATCTAAATATTAACATAGGACTATCTTCAGTAAAATAATGGACTTCACTTATTTTCCTTTGTTTTTAAATAAAAAAAAAACCTTTAGTTTCTGCAATCTTAAACAATTTTAGGTTGCTAGTTCTTGTTGAAACTGGCTCATTGAATTATTTATCTGCTGCTGATTTGGATATCCTCAGTTGAGTTATCCTTGTGGGAACTCCAACTCTTGCTTTGAAACGTTTAAGGGCATCCTGTAAAAATAAGGCGAGTGGAATAAAAAAGACCTATGACAATCACTCAGACGTCACCCGATTATCTGGGATCTAATTCCCTTGACAGAAGGTATGGTTAGCACTTGATCCTAATCAAAGGACCAAAAATATTTGGATATAGTTCATTTTAATCTCAGTTGAAAAGACTGTGGATAGACACTTAGGAAAAAATGAAATCAGCATAACATCTCCTCTTGGAGAGCAGTCCAGCTTTCAGAGCGCTGACTGGGAGTGCGGCCTCCTCCTAATTCTCCTTGATGAAAACAGAAGGATTTCACAGCACAGAGAGCAGTGGTTTACGAGGACGGGTACAGACAGAACTCTGTTCATCGTCTTCAAAGTGACGCAGCGATGGCACGACTGCTGCTGTGGCCACATGTAATATAGCCTGTAGCTCTTTAAAGAGGATTAGCTTTAGTGCGCTGGGACCATTCAATGCTGGATTCCACGTAGAGCAGGCTATGCTAATGAAATGCTAATGTCCATGGCAAACATTGCGTAATATCCAAACCCCTCCAAACCCAGCTTTGTCTCTTGCACAGTGGGCAATCAAACTTTGTCATATCAGGAGAAGTAACAAGCAAACAGCCTTATACTCTTCTGACTGTGTTATCTGTTTCTATAAAAAGTGAAATGAAATATAAATATGTATAAACACATATTTTTAATCTAAACTGACTTTCAATGTCGGTAAAAAAACTCAAAGTTCAGTAATTATAAACCTTACCATTCCTTTGCCCAAGGTTATGCGTAGAATTCAGCTTTTTAGAAAAGGACATGCATACATATGGCTTTTTAAAAACAAGACTATTAGGATTACAAAGGGCCTTCAGTGTGGGTTTTTTTTTTTTCTTTTTTCTCACTTCACCTTCAAATTCTTTATTTACAATTTTCACTTTCTGCCACCACAATGTCTTTCTGCTCCACGCTGGGAAATGCTAGGTCTTCATCAAAATTTTCTACTTGGTGTTTCTACTACATCAGAAGCCAATACGATATTTGATCCGTTTCTTAAAACTGCACATGCATTTACTCTCAGAGCTGTTTTCACTTTAGAATTAGAGCTGCAGAGTGTATTTGGCACTGGGAAGATGAATGTGTGATTTGCAATCCTTGTAACGAGGTGTAGCATCTCTGAGTCTATGCACGTGGTTCCCAAAGATTGAAAGCTCCCTGCAGATTTCCTCTCAATTGCTGGGAAATAAAGATCCCAGCAAACACATGGAAGCGGTGCCTCTGGCTCCATTGCCGACGCGTGATCTCTCATTAGTTACTAGCATTTCACTACACTCAGACCAGTAGCTTAGGCCCGCTCCGTTTTTTGTTGGTCAGAGGTATGTGTGTGTGTGTGTGTGTGTGTGTGTTTTCCATCTCAGTTTGGAGTGGTTTGTCTCTGTGGACACGGAGCAATGGCGATACATATTCATGAAAGAGTGCTCTTTCCAGTCCCTGCTAAGGCTGACAAAGCCCTCGCTGTTGCACTCAGCAAGCGACTGGGCTTGTGTGTGGGGGCTGCCCAGCCAGATTAGCGCAAACAGCAAGCCCGCTCCTCTGCTTGTTAGGCCTGGCCTTCCTGACAATTTCCCCAATTGTGGCTTGTGACAAGGCTGTCATGAGGTGATGGCTTCTTTTGGCCATTTTCAGATAAAGATAATTTCCTTAACTTCCATTTTATTTGACAACAAGCAGTTCAGGAGAGAAAGGAAGTGCTTTGGTAGTTTATGGATTACGGTTTTGTCACTTCAAAGGCATCTTTGATCTAAAAATATGTGCTGTACCAAATTCATTATGTCTTTCCTTAAAGAGCTTTTAAATTTATTGATCTTCTCCTCAATTATTCTCCTTTTACATGCAATAATGATGTGTGAGATGGTAGTGTTGGGAAAGGCCTCGGGAGGAGTGTGGGGGACTCACAGACAACTGGTCACTTCTAAGGTCATTACAAGAAGGAAACAACAGGTGCTTTTGTTTGGCATCAGTTTTCTTCTGAATCCCTCTGTGACAAAGGCCCTTCTGCTGTGCATTGCTCCACAGGATGATATTGCTACCAACAGAAGGAGACAAAGTTACATTTGGTTTTGGGGCTTAATAATGACAGAATCTCACAATCTGTGTGAAAACTGGGCTTAAAATTGTTTTCACCCTCACCCTCGGGTCTGTGGGTTCCTCTGGTCCAGTGGATGAGGCCTGTGGAGAAAAAACAGCAAGAGATTTCCTTGTGGGCCAGCAGTTTGGCTTCCTCTA
Source organism: Oryctolagus cuniculus (assembly GCF_964237555.1). NCBI lineage: Eukaryota > Metazoa > Chordata > Mammalia > Lagomorpha > Leporidae > Oryctolagus > Oryctolagus cuniculus. Next base: position 52,621,047 of record NC_091439.1, on the reverse strand, counting down.
GGAGCAGTCGTATACTGTGCTGAGGCTCTGCTTGCTGCGGGTCTTCTAAGTGGGTCTTTAGAAAATCATACGGCGCAGAAAATAAGAGAACAAAACTCCCTACTGTGAGCATGCACTTGAAAGATGTAGTGGGACAAGCATTTTCGGCTTGTGCCGCAGGTTCTCTTGTTCAGGAGGTCCACTTGCCCTTTCGCCTTCTTTGTTGTGGTTGTTGTAAACAATGGTGATGTGAAATTACTGTGTGTTAAACAACACTGAGGACAGGGGCTGAATGGGTGGTATCCAAATTGTCACAATTAACCTTATCTTCCAAAACATCACATGTAAAAGCCACTTGAAGATGGGACGATTTTATTTCTGCAACTAGGGAAACAAACGAAAGCACACATCTTAATTTCATTTGGATGGGGGGGATCTAGATGTTTTATTTTGCTTGTCTCTTGATAGTCTATTTGATAATGTAGAAATATCCAGATACTTTTGATGGTATGTTCATGTTAGCAAATCCTAACGTCGGAAACTTATACATGAAAGGAAATATGTAATTTTAAAGTATGGCCTTAGCTCTTAAAAGTAATGAAAATTGCCTTTGAAAAATCAGTTTTCTGAATTTCCAAAAACAAGTGTAATGTAATGGCTTCCACTTTGCGAAACTAGTTCAGAGGTTAAGAGTCCGTCCAAGTTGTTCAGTACTCAGCCTACAAGCTCAGGATAAGCCTTTCCTGTGTTATTACATCCTGAGTTGGTTGTAGGTATACTACTGTTAGCCTGATCTTACAGGTACAAATAATACGACTCAAAGAAGTTAAATAATTTGCCCATTATCTCTTATCCTGTAAGTGGTAAATCCAGAATTAAGGCTTGGCTACCTCTGTTCCCAAACTTCTGTTTTTCAGTGCTAGGGCCTAGAAGATGTAGGAACTGAAATAGCTAAATAGGTCTGCTTGTTCCTCTTGGTACTCGAACAAGTAAAAATTACTTCTCAGCTCACCTCCCATTGTGCCACTACCCCCATCCTTGGTTGCTTGTTCTACCCAGCCCAAGCAAATCGGCCAGGACAGCACAGAAAACGAGAGTTGCCAGAGGAACCGTGGCCTCTTGCCTCGGTTTCCCTAGTTTTCCTCCTGTCTGCCTGTTAGACCCAGCTGAAGTCTGCTAAGTTCAGAAGTAGAGTTTGTGGTTCATCACCTCATTAAAGATTGCTGATGTCATTCTTTTGCCTTTGTTTTGACCAGGAAGCCTTGATTTTGATTTCTTTGTGAAGCCAGTAAACACCACAGTGGAGGAGGAGAGCAGTAGATGGGGAGGAAACAATGTACTGGGGAAAGAGCCCAGTTTTGTCTTCGAGTTCACCTGCTTTGTGACATGTGAATGCGCTACAGAAATTGGCAGACAGCACACCATCCGCCTGCCTTGGAGGAGACAAAAGTAAGCACCCGTCCCAAAGAGATTGCGCTGAAATATGATATCAGCTGCAGGAGCGGGCCATCTCCTCCGGTCAAATGAGAAAAATCATATTATCCTCTCTGCGGTATACAAATAGCTTGTAAGCCACATTCTCCATTTGAATGATAACAATAAAGTGCTAACCTCGCTGCTGCGGGCCAGCCTGATCCCATCCCCAAACACAAACACTTCTGCCTTGGTTTTGGCTGGGGGCTGTGCTGTGGCCTCCCCGCCCCCACCTCCCCCCCCCCCTTAATTGGCTGAGACCACCAGAATTTGGAGGACCCAGATGTCACTGATAGTTTTCCTAGGGAACACATTCATGCCCATCTGTTGCAGCCTAGAAGGCTGTTCATATATCCACAAGGCCTTCATTTAATTCTTGTCAGAAAGTAATGTAAATCCAGTTTACCTCAGAGGTCGCAGCCGAGATTTATGCCAATGAGCCCCCTGCAATTTACACACACTGTAGTTGTATAGGATGAAAAGAAAGCCTTTCATGTTGGTGCATATTAACAAGAAAGCCTGCCTTCCGAGAGAGGCTTTTTCACTGAGGTTTCTCCCGATTTTAATACAGCCTATGCCAGTTGGTATACCCAGCTTTAGAAAAGGAGAGAGAGAAAAAAATCTAATCTTTAAACTAAAGTTTCTTCTTTTATAGGAGGTGAAAGAGAAAGAGGAGTGAAATCCTAGCAAGTGGCACTGCCATGTCTTTAATTATCCAAACTCCCCCGCACTTGGAGAAGCTGCAGTGGGACTTAAGAGCTTGTTCCAGCCTGAATTACTGCTAGTTGAATCTAGGGACAATTCGCTGGTAAGCAATTATCTTTCCAATGTGAAGGATAGTAGGATTGACCAGAGCGGGATCACTCTTCTGACTGTTCCACTGTCTCTTTCTGGTAGAGTCGAATTATGCAATTCGATTAACTTGACTTGGACCATGCTAGGTGGAAATTTTGCTTTAGCAGCAAAGTAAAAAAGTTCGTATGTAATATATATATGTTACAGCTTTGAAATGCATGCACAGTTTTTCTCAAAATGTACATTTCCCGTGAACTTCCAGAAGACCCCACAAATGCATGGATTTCAAAATTTTTGAACCAAAATAAATTTATCTTTTAATCTCATTTTCCCACAGTTTTTGAAGTACCTATAAATAATCTATAGAATTATTTCTTTGAAAATTTAAGAGCCTTTCAAAGGACTTCCATGAGTCCTGTACTGATACAGTTTGAAATACCCAGAGCAGTGTCAGTAGGCTGGAAGCAATTTTTTTTTTTTTTTAAATAACCATGAGTTCCAAGTCTCCTTAACATTCTAAATATACCTCTCATTAAGGACATGGCCATGACCCGTCAACTTTCTTATCTCTAATGTGGGGGTAAAACCTACATACTAAGCTTTTCCATCAGAGGTGTCCAGCATAGTGCCTGAAACATAGAGAGCATTTAAGCAAAGGTAATTTTCCCACCCTACCCTACTTTTTGGTGATATCCATGACCATGAACTATATTAAACTATTTAAAATGCTGGCTGACTTAATTCAGATACTCTAAGCATTCCAATCACCAGCCTACTGTTTCTTATTTAAAAAAATTTTTTTAAAGAGAAATGAGGATGGCGATTGTTCTTTCCTACCGTTCAGAATTTTTGTTTTCAGTTGTTTAACTTGTTTATTCTGTCAGAAGTAGAATAATAGAAGTGTGGTAGTTTGGGTAAAAGCAGGCATGGCTGCCATGCCCATTCACAGTTGTAGCCTCTGATTTCCCAAGACAGTGTTAATAGGGGGCGTGATTCTCGGGGTTTTATAGACAATGCTCATTTACCCATGCTAACAGCTTTGAAGTATACGGTATGATTATTTTTTGCATTGCAGTTTTAACATTTTGTTTGCATTTTGCTTAAGGTAATATTAAAAATCAGTTATGACTTCCCAGCATATTCTAACAGGACAGTTCATACAGCAGGCTACCCTGAGAACTATTGTATGGAGGAGATGTAGGCAGAATGGGTCCTGAGTAAAAATACAGTGTATTATTGGTAGCACAGTAAGCAGACGCTCCAAATGTGCAGAGTCTGGGCTGCGTTACAGACCCATTAGGGAGGCCAAAGCCCTATTTGGTTGGCTTGCTAAACTAGGGGCTAGGCAGATTTAAAATAATTTCAGAAAGATCTCTGGCTGCTTCTCAGGTGTTATCAAGACTACACGTTTCACTTGCAGTCTTCAAAAGTTAATACTTCAAAAAAATGTATTGTTGCAACTTGCAAATATGTGCAAATGCAGCAGATGTACAAAAAGAAACCTCATGTACTCTTATTTAGTCTCCACGTTTAACAATCCATAGCTAATCTTGCCTAATCAACACCCTTCCTTACTTCCCACTGCTAGGCCTCACATTATTTTAAATCAAGTCTCAGACTTCATCTGATTTCATCTGTAAATATTTCAGAGTGTATCCCTAAAATACATGAATTCCTTTTCAAGAAAACCACAATACTGTAATCTCACCTTAAGAGTTAACATTAACTCCCCAATGACATTTACTGTCACTTAATATTATCGATCAGAAAAGGGAGACTCTTTTTCTGTTTAAGGAAACTTATTATTTAGCTCTAACGTTACAAATTAGTTATGTTGTGTCCATGGCACACCTATTTCATGAAGAGTCTTTGCTGATGACTGTACAGTGAGTATATGTGGTTGGCATGTTTTATGGTATGTGGTAATGTCTTCTAGAGTTTGTTACCTTATTGAGAAATAAAAAGCCCATCAGTATTATACTCCTACCTCACCTTCACTGATTCATTTAGATAAGTGTTTTCCAAACTTATTAGCTTCACATGAGATTGTATATGGAAGGCCACCATACGTAACAGATGGAAATGAAATTGCTCTGGGGCCATGCTGCCAACTACTCATTTGGCCCATTCTTCGCCCTCGGCGGGTTACTGCAGGTTTCAGCATGTGAAATGCTTGTGTATGAGTGCACACAATTTCTCCATTATGATATCAAGGCAGGACAAACTGCCATTTAGCAGTGTAAAGAGTAGAAGAGAATTTCACACATAGCCAATGGTGGGCGGGGGGGTGGGTGGGGGTGGGGTGGGAGGGTTGACAATACAGTTCTTACTCTTATAAAATACTTGCTACCAAAAAAAGAATGTTTCATTTAAAGTTATGAAAATGTTTCTTGTGCTGGAAAAAATGCACTCTGCTCATAAATAACAAGCTCACTTCTCAGTTGACTCTATTGGGCCTCCTGGGAGGAGATATATTTGCTTCCTGTCAGGATTAATCTATAAATGCAATCACCACTTAGACCTCATCAGTTCTTTCCTTTCCTTTCATTGGTCCCTCTGGAGTTATATTATAACTTGAATAAGGTCAACACTAGTACGCTTCTGCTTTAGAAAAAATATAGCAGCTGCTATTTCAGAGTTCTAGAATTTGAGAATGAAGCCTAGGAGACTCCTCTGCCATGGAATCGACACTCTACTGACATTGTGTTTCCTGTTTTTCACTGTGATTATTAGTTTCTTCCCGCACAAAAACCAAGACAATTGTGTCATATAAACCGCAGAGGATTAGATGTTGAAAAGCTGTATCTAACTCCTGGCACATAATTCTAGTGAGTTGCTGCTTGAATTTGGACAAACCACTGACCTGTGACTTCGACTTTCTTTATCTTCAAATGGAGACTATATTCCTTGCTACCTTCCTCACTCTGATCTTATAAAAGTAAGATAATCATCCCAGTTCTGCTTTCTTTGTCAAGATCAGTCAACAATGGCCTTTTTTTCCCTGAATAGTAGGAAGGATGGGATGATTTCGTAAGCTCATCCTTGTGGGTCGAGAATTTTTCTCAAGTTATTTGTGCTTACTTCCGCAGTGAGATTGTCTTTGAAGTTTGGAAATATTTGCTCTATTTTTCTGGTAGCCCTCAAAAATACCAAGTACAGTGTGCAACAGATACTCAATAAATGCTTAACTACTACTGATGAGTTTGAAAATATAGTACATATTATTTTACATCTATACTTCTAAGTTAAGCATGAAGGAAAGAATAGAAAGCAAGCAGTGATGTTTGGCCAGTTAAAGTTAATGTGTTTCACTTGCCTAGTTTGATTTTCTGATTTTTTTTTAAATATTCTGTATCACTGTTAGCTTCATACTGGCAAATATTCCTTCATTAGCTACAAGCAAAGAACAGCCTTAACACTAAGTCTCAGATTGCCACCCTCCTTATTAGAGAAAGGAGAAAATGAGAGTTCTTCCGCTTGAGGAGCTACCAAAGAAAGCAAGTGGAGTGGCTGGAGAAACAACAAAGTTCTCGCCCAAATCAGGTGACTGACGCTCTGAGCGCATTTGCTCCGTGACTGAACAAATTTTGCTCGGTAACAGAACTCTTATAGAAAGTATAGAATCCTGCCCGTCTAAAACTGTACTCATTTTCCAAACCAGCCTGACGAAATGAGGCCTCAGAGCTGCAGGTGATGGAGCGGGCGGGCGCAGGCCTGGTTTTCTGAGCAAGTCTTTTTGGCTCGTGAGACAGCTGTGGTCAGGACTCTGCGGCTTTGTGTGCACCACGGGATGCTTACTAGCCAGCTCAGGGAGCAGACAGAAGTAGTAAACTGCTGTCTTTTCTGTGTAGTCCCTTTTGCGGTTGGCGCGCCTTTGGATCGCACAGGAGTAGTAGCATCCTTGTCTGTGGCCCGTCTCTGCGGGCTTGTCCCCGAGTTGGAGTCGTTTGTGCGTCTGGATGTTGGTCCCGCAGAGCCGCCTTTGCGCCCTGCGAGTGTGGCCATCAGGCGTTCTCCAGCCCTGTCGCCTCTTCCCGGGGACCTGCAGGGCCGCGTTTGTTCCCCGGCCAATAGGAGACTCCCTGCCACGGCCGCCGGGGCTGAGCACACGCTGTGTGACTCGCACTGCCCCACGGTGGACTCTTATTATGTCGGCCCCGGAGTGTGGTCTGCCAATCCCCAGGACAGAGGCCCACCCCCTGGGCACCTTTGACACTTTAAGTATAAAATAAATAAAGAGCTTTGTGTGTATCTCAGAGCGAAGGAGAAGATGAGGGGCTGGGGGTGCTTCTGTCTGATCGGTAATCCCGCGGACACTCTTCCCGCTCGGCGGGTTCAGGCCTCCTGCTTCCGACACCTCGGTCCTGGCCGCCTCAGCGCCTGCAGGCAAACAGCTGATTAAACTCGGTTGGCTGCGTTGGAGGTTTGCTTGCTTTCTTTTCTTTTCTCCTTTTATTTTAAGCAAATAAAATTCACATCTTTCTCCTGGAAATGTCTAACTGATCATAATATTCCAATTCTCCAGCAGGATTTCTATTCATAAATTGGCTGTGGATTTGGATAATTATGTAGAGGATAATCTCATGATTACACAGCTCCGTACTGGGAAAAAAATCAAGAACCCAAAGGCTTTGCGAAGCCAGGCACTTTTCCTTCTAAGAAATGTAACTGGTTATGAAGCTAATGAGAAAACCAAATCCAAATCAGGTAAATAAGGGAGAAGTTGAGAGACTTGAAAAATTAAATTTTATTTCCTGGGGCTGGCGCTGTGGTGCAGTGGGTTAAAGCTCCGGTCTGTAGCACCAGCATCCCATATGGCCACCAGTTTGATTCCTGACTACTCCACTTCTGATCCAGCTACCTGGGAAAGCGGCAGAAAACAGCCCAAGTACTTAGGTCCCTGCACCCACGTGAGAGACGCTCCTGGCTCTTGGCATCATATCGTCTCAGTTCTAGCCATAGTGACCATTTGGGGAGTGAACCAGCGGATGGAAGACCTCTCTCTCTCATTCTGTCACTACCTCTCTCTGTAGCTCTTTCAAATAAATAAAATAGGGGCCAGCGCTGTGGCGCAGCAGGTTAACGCCCTGGCCTGAAGTGCCGGCATCCCATATGGGTGCCGGTTTGAGACCCGGCTGCTCCACTTCCTGTCCAGCTCTCTGCTGTGTCCTGAGAAAGCAGTGGAAGATGGGCCAAGTCCTTGGGCCCCTGCACCCACGTGGGAGACCCGGAGGAAACTCCCGGCTCCTGGCTTCGGATCGGCACCGCTCTGGCTGTTGCAGCCAATTGGGGAGTGAACCACCAAATGGAAGACCCCTCTCTCTCCCTCTCTTTCTCCCTCCCTCCCTCTCTCTCTCTCTGCCTCTCTTCTCTCTGTGTAACTCTTTCAAGTAAAATAAATAAATCTTTAATAAATAAATAAATAAATAAATAAAATCTTTGAATTGGCACCATGAGGTTTATTAAAAAATAAATTTTATTTCCTGAATTTTGGTAGCAATAACTGATATCTATGAAGCATTTATTAAAATGTGTGTGTGCGTGCACTAGTTAGTTCAACTCTACGAGAGTGATCCTTTTATTACTGTATTTGCGGATAGGAAACTGAGCAGTGATCTGTCTAAAGCTGCTCAGCTGGAGCTCAGATGTAAGCCTTGGAAGACTCACTGCAAAGCGCATACTCTTAACTCAGCTGCCTCCTGATGGCTGGGACGGTGAAACCGCAATTCATCAGTTCAGCATCTTTGTTTTTCTGCTCCTGTAATTTCAGAGCCCCCCTATCCATTTTCTCCAAGACAGATTTCTCCTTTGTGGGCTCTCTCTAACTTCAAAATCTGCATGGTTCATCGCACAATAAAAGTACCATCCTAGCTGTGGGAATGATAAATTCAGATGTGGAAAGACTTTGTTGCAAAGTTAACCTGAATCCCTGCATTTGCTGGGCTCACCTCAAGTATGTAATGCTTCCCAGCCCTGGCAGTTTCATATCCCTGTGTGTTTCATGCCATCTGCATGTATGTACCACACCATTGCCAAGGTTCTCCTCCCGCCCTGTGCCTGGAGAAACACAGCGTTTTTCTCATTCTGACTGTTGATATAAACAGAGGATTTCCATTGCATCACCCACTGCAGAGCAGACTAAATAATCCAGGCTGCTTCATTTTTTTTTTAATTTTTAATTTTTGAAAGAGAGAGGGAGGGAGGTTTCCCATCTTTGGGGTTCACTCTTCAAATGCCCACACCAGCTCAGTGAGGCTGCAGTAGGCCAAATCTAGGAATTCAATCGGAGTCTCCCACAAAGGGGCAGGGACTCAATTATTTGAGCCATCACCTGCTGCATCCCAGGGTGTATATTAGCAGGAAGCTGGAATCCAGAGCACCGCCAGGTATCAGACTCAGACACTCTAATGTGGGATGCAGGTGTTCCGAGAGGTGTCCTAAACTGCGGAATGAATTGCTTACCTCCATTTCTTCTTTTGAAGAGGCACTCTCTCTTCCAACAAAGGTACTCTTCCTGATTTTTTCTACAGAACTCTGGTACTATTTAGTGGGAAGCAAAGTGGCCATGTATTTTGAGGACAATTTGGAACTTTGAACTATTATTCTGATCTCTACTTGGTGGCTTTGAGAAATCACTCAGTCTCCTCCAACTTTCCGTCTTCCTGGCTCAAATTGTTTATCTTGAGTTTGGATGTAGGATATCTGCCTCCCAGAGAATACACCTCAGATTGAAGGCCCTGGGGCTGGTGTTGTGGTGCAGTGGATTAAACTGCTCCCTGCCACACTGGCGTCTTACATGAGCACCAGTTGGAGCACCTGCTGATCTGCTTTCCATCCAGATCCCTGCTACTGCACCTGGGCAAACAACAGCAGATGGTCCAAGTACCTGGGCCCTGCCACCATGTGGGAGACCGGGATGCAGTTCCAGGCTCCTGGCTTCAGCCTGGCCTGACCCTGGTCTTTCAAATAAACGAATAAATCTAAAAAAAAAAAAAAAAATTGAAGGTCGTTCAAAGTTTACAAAATCTTCCTGCTCTATGAATGCCTGCTAGCACGGTGTTGGCTCTGGATTTGGGGAACATATGGACTGGGTATATGTGAGTGATCTCTCATCTAGGGTGTAGAAATGCAAAGAAAACTCTCCTGGAACCACCTCTTTGAAGTCATTGCAGGAGCCTGGAGCCAGGACCAGATGGGAGCTTGACTCACCTTGACCTGAGATGCTGCTCTTGTAGCCATGGGGGCCAGGCTCACAGTGAGTCAGGTGTCACCATGGCTGATGGAGTGGGTAACTGTAGCCGGAGAGTATGCACAACAGGCCTGGCAACGATGCCTTTTCTTTTCCCTCTCCTTTCTTCCTGAGACCGGCAGGTAACCCATTCATGACCCGGAACACTCTCATTGCACTTTCGTGTGCAGTGGGGTTTGGTAAACACATTCAGCTGCAGGGAACTGGAGAGGGTGGGGTGCAAGGGCTAGAGAGGCAGCAGGAAGGCACAGTGTGGGCATCCAGTTTCCTGTTTTAACCAGGTGATACTCAGGCTGGAAATCCTGCTAAGGAGACATAGCAAAGAACTTCATTTTCACTTACAGAATGTCCTAATGTCTCTTTTGTTATTAAAAAAGATCAAGACATACTTTAAAACTTTTTCTTTTATTTTAGCTTGTAAGTGGGATGAAAAGATAAGTTGAATTTCTTGGTAATCTAAAGTGTATTAAACTCATGGTTCAAACTGCTCATCTCCGCGATGATTTCAATACCTGTGCTTACTCGGAAATCCCCACCTGAGATGAGGATCCCTCCTCACAGTCTCTGTTCATGCCATTCCCCAACTAGAATTCTTTTCCTCACTTTTCACTCCAAATACACCAAATCCTACTCTCTCCCTGCTATGAAAGGCTGTATCTTTTCCATCTTTCAATGGTGTCACTGGCTCTAATCCTAAGGGGAATAACATATTTATTATCCAGTATTCCTAAGCCTGGGTTTCCAGTTTATTCTTTTTATTGTTTTCATTAAATGTCATATAGATAATAGATGTCAGGTAATAGTATAATAGGCATAAGATACACAGAACACAATGAATACCCATAGACCAAATAATTGATTTAAATAAAATAATGTGCCACCCACTTTGGGTTCTCCTAAGTGCACCTCCTTCTCATCTTCTTCCCTCTCTCCTCAAAAAATCTGCAATTCTAGGGGCAGGTGTTTGGCTTAGTGGCTAAAACGCTGCATGGGGTCCTTGTATCCTATATCTGAGTATCTGGGTTCAAGTCCCAGCTCCGCTTCTGATTCTAGCTTCCTAATAATGTGCATCCTGGGAAACCTGGATTGAATTCCAGGTTCCTGGCTATAGCCTGGTCCAGCCCTGTCTGTTGCATACGTTTGGGGAGTGAATCTTTCTTTCTCTCTCTCTCCTTTCTCTTCATTTTAAAAATAAATGAATAAATACAATTCTGAATATTTAATTTATCATTCTTTCTTTTCTTTACAGTTTTACCATTGTATGTAGCAATATATTATTTCTAAGTGATTGTAAGTTTTATGCGTGCATCCCTCTATGACTTGCTTTTTATGTTTCTAAGATTCACCCAGTGTTGTTACATGTTCCTGCAATCCTTTTGTTTACTTGCTTATTCTATCCCAGTGTAAGTGTGCTTCAGTTTTCTAATCCACCCTCCCATTAGTGAATATGTAAGTTGCTTCCTTCTGTTTGTTTGCTATTACTAACTGTCATATGCATGTACTTGTATATGTGTATGTATGCAATATGTCACTATGGACATTCTTATACAAAACCCCTAGACATAGATACAAGAATTTCTTTCCATGTATATGCCTACAAGCAGGACACTGGGTCATAATGTGTGTGCATCTCTCATTTTGCTGGCTAATGCCAAACTGCAGTTTATAATGATGGTATATGGGAATAATCAAAACCAACTAATTCTGACAATAATTATCCAATTTAAAATATTTTCCAATAAAGAAAGTGTGAATGGGTCTTTACTGTGGTTTGAACTTGTATTATGTGATTACTAATGATGCTTTGTGCATTTGATATGTTTATCTGCCTTCATGTTTCCTCTTGTGTGAAGTGTCTGTTGAAGACTTTTGCTCATTCTTTTGTTCTTAGGAATTGGTCTTTTTCTCACTGATTTGTAAGAGTTCTTCATATATTCTGGACAGAAATCTTTTGTTAATTACCAAAGTTATAAATATTTTCTACCAGTTTGTGATTTCTCTTTTTACTTCATTTATTGTGTGATTTTATTCATCAGAGTTTCATCTTTTAAAATGAAATATATCATTTCCCTTATGATTTTTTTTCTGTCTTTTTTTGTTTGCTTTTGGGAAAGCATCTAGGAAATCCTTCCCTAACAGAAGGTGTTAAGGATAGTCTCTTGAGAGGATCCTCTCTCTTAGAAGTTGCATAATTTTTCTTTCACATTTAAGCCAATATGTAAGTAGAATTTATTTAAAAAAAAATAGCTCAATACCGTCTATTAAACTCTGTGATAAATCTATCTAGTCTATGATCTATCTGAGGGTTCTTCAAAAATTCACAGAAAATGCATATTATTAATAAACTATGCACAGATTTCAGAATGTTTTGCACCAAAATAAACATATTTTAATTATACTTTTCCATGGACTTTTTGAAGTACAGTTTATAAATGGATCCTTGTAGGGCTTCTTATTTTATTTATAAGGTCAATTTGTCTAAGCATCAATAATTTTTGTATCATTTAATATGTTTTATATTAACTGACATTGAATAAGCATTCTCTCATTTCCCTTGTTATTTTTCAGCAGGATTATCTTAGGTGTTCTTGAACATCTTTCTTCAATATAAATTTTACAGTCAGCTTGTACGGTTACCCAAAGACACACAGACACAAATAGAGCTGTTGAGATTTTGATTAGAGTTGCATTAAAGTTACAGATTAAAAATAATATCAGAATACTATGTTTTCCATGCCACAAACAAGGGCTGTCTTTTCATCTATTTAGATTATCCTAAATGTCTTTCAATAAAGTAAGTTTTATAGTCTTGCACATTTCTTATTATTCTTAAATATTTTATATATATTTTATTTTACCTTATTTTATGCATGTACATGGTAACATTTTAAAAATATTTATTTATTTATTTTCATTTTATTTGGAAGGCAGTAAGACAGACAGAGGCAGATATCTTCCATCTGCCAGTTCATTCCTCAGATGTCCACAAGACCCAGGGCTGGCCCAGGCTGAAGACAGGAAGCTGGAATTGGAAGCGAAGTCAGAACTCAAACCTAGACCCCCTCGTATGGGGTGTGGGCATTTCAAGTGACATCTTAACTGAATATTTCTTTCTAATCACATTTTAAAAATAATTTGTTGCTAATCTAAAGGATGTTTTGCTTAAGGCTGACTTACTTAGTTTATTGAATGGTAAAATTTTGTTGGTAAAACTATGAATATGTTTCTAGTGTTTTCTTTGTAGGAACATTTCTCAACTCCTGCCTACATTTCTTTAAGATTATAAGACCATACAGGTTTCATAATTTTTCTTGATTTCTTTTCTGTAAGTTATATGTTTTGTAGGAATTGCTTAGCTTATCAGTTTTCAACCATATTGATTTCTAATTTTCTTTTGTTACTTTTTTGAAAATCTCTGTAGTTTCTGTAACGTTCCTTCCCTAAATTTCAGTTTGTGCTTTATTTGTTCTCTCTCTCTTCATCAAGTTTGCCAGCAGTTTGTCAATTTCATTGCCTTTTGATAGAAACAATAGTTTAATCTGTTGATCATCCCATTGAATGTTTTTCATTTCATTTCTTTCCTTTCTTCTTTATAGTTTACTTTTAAGCTCATTTTCTTAATTTTGTTATGTGAGCTTATACATTTCCTTCAAAATTCCACTTTGACTGAATTCCTTGTTTTGATGGATAGTATTTATCATTTTATTATAATATTCTTCAAATTCCATAAGGATCACTTCTTTGGGCCACAAATTATATGAAGTGCATTTTTAAGTTTCCATGTATATGAGTTTTATTTTTCTAGGCATCTTTTTTGGTTTATCAACTTTATCACTTTTGATCTTTTTTATTTTTTATTTATTTTTTTTATTTTTTGACAGGCAGAGTGGACAGTGAGAGAGAGAGACAGAGAGAAAGGTCTTCCTTTGCCGTTGGTTCACCCTCCAATGGCCGCCGCGGCCGGCGCGCTGCGGCCAGCGCACCGCGCTGATCCGATGGCAGGAGCCAGGAGCCAGGTGCTTTTCCTGGTCTCCCATGGGGTGCAGGGCCCAAGCACTTGGGCCATCCTCCACTGCACTCCCTGGCCACAGCAGAGAGCTGGCCTGGAAGAGGGGCAACCGGGACAGAATCCGGCACCCCAACTGGGACTAGAACCCGGTGTGCCGGCGCCGCTAGGCGGAGGATTAGCCTAGTGAGCCGCGGCGCCGGCTATCACTTTTGATCTTAAAACCACATCTGTATGAGTTAATGCTTGGAAATTTGTTGAGTTTTGCTCTATTGAACAATAGGTGTTAAATTCTTGTAAATGTTCCAAGTATGCTTTAAAATATTTATTAAATTGTTGAAGATGTTGTTTCATAAATAACTGGTAGATTGAATTTGTTAATTGTGTAGATCAAGTCAATTCTATCATTACTAATTTTTGTCTGATAAGTATATTAGTTTTTATGGGAGGTATGTTATTTATTTATTTTTGAAATAGAGAGAGAGAGAGAGGTCTCCCACCCACAGGTTCACTCCCTAAATGTCTGCAAAGGCTGGGGCTGGGCCAGGCCAAAGCAGGAGCCAGGAGCTGTAAATAGGTCTCCCATAAGGGTGCAGGGGCCCAAGGACTTAGGCCATCTTCTGCTGCTATCCTAGGTGCATTAGCAGGGATTTGGATTAGAATTGGAGCAGCTGAGAGGCGAACCAGTACCCATGTGGGATGCTGGTGTTGTAGGCAACAGCTTAACCTGTTATGCCACAATGCCAACCCCCATGTAGCTATTTTCTAATCCGGTTTAATCTTGACATTTTAACTGCAGCATTAAGTCATTTATATTTCTTGGAAATACTGCCATATTTCCACCATTTTATTTAGCGTTGCATATTTATCCTGACTCTTCCTTATCTTTTCCTTTTCATCTTGTCATTCTTTTAGTTAATTCTGCTTCTTTTCATCTTCTTTCTTCTACTAGTTGAGTTTTTTTTTTTTTTTATCATCTTAGTATCTCTGTTCCTCCTGGTCAGTGCAAAGATTCTAGAACACTTAATCACTCTTTTCATGAGTGCTGTTTGTATATTTTTTCAGGTTTCTTAATTGACAAGTAAACATTTTGCATGTATTAATGGTGTATAACCTGATGTTTTGAAATAGGTAAATGTTGTAGCATGGTTAAGTAAAGCTAATTAATGTATGTATTACTTTACATCTTATCATTTTTTTGTGATGAGACACTTAAATCTACCTTCTTGGTAATTTTTAAGTAATATGTTTCTGCTAACTATAGTCTCCATGTTGTACACTCAATCTATTGAGCTCATTCTTCCTTAATAATTGAAATTTTGTATCCTTTGTACAATATTTCCCATTAGTTCCTTGATCCCAGTCTTTGACAATCATCATTCTATTCTCTGCTTCCATAAATTTAATATTCAGAATCCACATATAATAAGATCATGTGGTATCTCTCTTTGTGTGTCTAGATCACTCTATCCAACATAGTGTGCTCCAGAGCCATCCAAGTTGTTGCAAGTGAGAGGACATAGGCCAAACAACATTCCATTGCGTGTGTGTGTGTGTGTGTGTGTGTACCATGTTTTCTTTCATCATTTATCTGTAGATGGAGACTTAGTTTTAGTCCATATCTTGGCTATTGTGAATAATGCTGCAGTGACATGGGAGTACAGACATTTCTTCAATACCTTGTTTTTGTTGCAGCTGTATACAACCAATGTTGCTTTTTTTTCTTTTTGGATCTTAAGCCTTTCATCTGTGATCACTTTCTTTGTAAACAGGGTATGTACTTAAGAGATTTGTTTACTAAGGATCTGTTGATGTTTGTTTTAAAGTCTTTATTTTGTAGATTTTTTTTCCACAGCACATTAAAAAAACATTCTTTCATCGTCTTCTTGTTTCCAAGGCTATAAATCCATTGTTATTTCTTGGAAGATAAGTTGTTTTCTTCTATCTGCTTTACAGGTCTTCTCCAAGTCTTTGGTGTTCCTTGGTTTTCACAGTGTTTCTAAGTATAGATTGGTTGTTTATTCTGCTTAAGGATTATGGGTATTTTGATTATTTCTTTCTCCTGTTCCAGAGTTCTCAGTCATCTCTTCAAACATTTCTTCTACCTTTCCATTTTCTTCTCATATAGGACTCTGATCAGACATATGTCAGATCTTTTCTGTCATTTCCTGTTTTTTAAACTTTTTTGTATTTTCCATCTTTTATCTTTGTCTGTTGCATTCTAGGTGATATGTTTGAACTTAACTTTCTAGTCCAAAAATTCTATCTTCAGTTAGAGCTAATATTATATCAATTGTTTTCATTCTTTAGATTTTAAATTATAGTTTTCATTTCTAGAAATTCTATTTGATTTTTAGTTGAATTAAGCTATTTACTCATATTTTCAACATGCTTATCCACTTGCTTACACATATTAGACATATGCATTTTATAGTTTATATCTAGTAATTCTATTGTCTAACATCTTTGTAAGTCTGATTTTTTTTTTTTTTTTTTTTTGGATAGGCAGAGTGGACAGTGAGAGAGAGAGAGACAGAGAGAAAGGTCTTCCTTTTTGCCGTTGGTTCACCCTCCAATGGCCGTCGTGGCAGGCGCACCGCGCTGATCCGAAGGCAGGAGCCAGGTGCTTCTCCTGGTCTCCCATGGGGTGCAGGGCCCAAGCACTTGGACCATCCTCCACTGCACTCCCGGGCCACAGCAGAGAGCTGGCCTGGAAGAGGGGCAACCGGGACAGAATCTGGCGCCCCGACCGGGACTAGAACCCGGTGTGCCGGCGCCACAAGGCGGAGGATTAGCCTGTTGAGCCACGGTGCCGGCTTTGTAAGTCTGATTTTACTGTCCATTGTTTCTCATTTCAGTCATGTATTTTTACCCTGTATATTTTGTGATATTTGACTAGGAGTTCATGTTTCTTGGTATATATAGGTGCAAATTCTTTGAAACAGATTGAATCAAATTTTTTCAATGAGAATTATGTTTCATTCCACTAGTTGCTTGAGAACACTCACCTAGTGTAACTTTTAAATAATTTATTTTAAATTAATTATGAGCTGAAAGTCTATTGGATCGTATCACTTCAAATTCTGAAGGGAAAATTTTTTGTTCCCCAAAGCAGCCTATGTTTTTCACAGGCAATTTTTCTGTGTGTGGGGAGGGTGTGGATTTATTTTTATCTCACTCTTACACACAGGGGTAATCTGTTAGAACTGTAATTTTTTGCAATTCCACCTTCCAAGGTAGTGAAAACTCAAGGTAAAGTTCACAGAGTTTGGCAAATACAATCAAAGCCAAAGCCATCCTTTGTGTTGCGGTTAACTTGGTCTGTCAAAACTTTCACTTGGTTTTTGTCTTTTAACTGGTCCTTCCTTTCTAGTCATTTCACTGACACATTTCAGAGACTTAAAAATGTTTTCCCAGGATTTTTAGTTATTTTCTTTAGAGATGTTGATCAGATAAACTTCCATACTGCTAGAAATAGGCGTGTATTCTTTAGGTTTTTGGTGACTCAGAAATTGCTAACAAATGGCTGCTATCTAGAAATGTCTCTCAGAACCCCACCATTGCTTTACCATGCAATCAGAATTCTCTCTTTGTTGCACCATTTCCACACCTATCAGAGCAAGGGGCAAGATGATGAGAGTTTGTTTGTGTAGTTGTTCAGGGAAAAGTGAAAAAGGTACAGAAAGCCAGATTATCTTTGTTTGTGCCTTATTAGAGAAATGTGTTATTGTATATTAGAGACCAGAATACATTTTTGCATAGAAACTGTATGGTAAATAATTTTGAATGTAGATGAAAATGTATCTTGACTGATTATTCATGTATACATGAACTAAATAGGCTTGCTTATGAATATTATCAACCATTAACTGAATTCCAATGTAGATCATTTAAACTGAGTTTTTGGAATTTCATCATGTATAATATGCCTTGTATAGTTAGCTAATTAAAGCTTTTATGTGTTTGTCTGTTACCTCTCTGATTACACAAAGGGCTTTCAAAAGATTCATGAGAAATTCACATTATGAAAATCCTATGTATGAATTTTTTAAATGTTTTGAACAGAACTAAACTTATTTTTAATACCTTTTCCATGAACTTTTTGAGGTACTCTCATTGTAGATTCATTGATGGTATAGACCATCTTTTATAGTTATGTTTCCCATATCTTCTACCTTAGAGATTCTGACTAGTTGAACAAAAGATATTCACGGAGGAGGAATCCAGTAGATCATAGAATGTGTTTGGAATCTTTTTACTTTCCCTGACCCACTCATTCATGGAGGTACTAGTTGTCCAGGAGAAAGGACTGAAATACAAGTGTCAAAAGAAATGGAATGTTGAATAATCCATTAATTTGCTTCTTTTTCATGATGGCTGATTTTTCAATCATCCTATAACTCAGTCATTCAACTAAATTATAAGTAACCAGTATATCTAAAGAATACTTATGTCAAAATCAGACACAGAATGTATGAACACATGGTATCTGGCTATATATGTGCATGTATATCTTAGTGTGTATGATTCTAACTCTGCTGGTTATCTAATGTTATTCCAGAGATATCCATTTTCATGTTCAGCTGCTTTTGACTACCTATGTTCTATTTTATTTTTAAGAAAACATACATACAGAGGATGGTAAAATAGAAAACAGTAATCCATAGGTTTCAAAAAAAATTGAGAAATTTCCATTATTCAATTTTAGAATCAATGTATAATGAACAGAATGTTATAGTTCAAGGGAGCAAGAGCTGATATGTGTTAATTGAAAATGATTCTTTTATAAAAGAAGTTGACCAAAATTTCAATCAAGGCCATAGCCTGAAGGGAAGTTTCCTAGGCTCCAGCTTCTGTTATGCCTAACAATGAACCACACAAGTCTGGACAGATGGTTGGATTCCAAAGTGTTTCTCATGTTACAGTATTTTCTTCCTATTGTTTCCCCCTGAATTCTACAGGGAAAAGGGAAAATGCTTTAACTTTCAAAAACTACAAGGGATGTATTTAGTTCATTTTGAGGGACCTCATGTATGAAACAAAAATTATCTTGGAACTCTCTTCCAATATTAGAAATATTTTCTTGGCTAAAATATGATTGATTACTATGGGTAATATAACTGGTTTTTATTACTATATTTATACCTTGAAATAAAAAATAGAAGCTGTATTTATGTGTTTTTCCTAGAAGATATCTTCTGTGTTCTCTGATTTAAAGTATGATGACATCATCTGTTCAGTTTGGAGCTATGGTGAAGCAGAAACTGGGATTCACACTTTATTTATTTTGAGAAGGAGGGATAGAGGGAGGGAAGGGGAGAGAAAGAAATAGGGAAAGAGAAACTCCCATCCACTGGTTCGCTCACTAAATGCCCACAGTGTCCAGGCAGGAGAAGCTAAAGTTGGGAGCTGAGAACTACTCCAAGCCTCCCACATGGGCGGCAGGGACCCAAATTATTTGAGCCATCACCTGCTGCCTTCCAGGGTCTGCATTGCAGGAAGCTTTGGGACTAATTCTTTTTTTTTAACTTTTATTTAATGAATATAAATTTCCAAAATACAGAATATTGATTACAATGGCTTCCCCCCCATAACGTCCCTCCAACCCACAACCCTCCACTTATCCACTCCCTCTCCCCCTCCATTCACATCAAGATTCATTTTCGATTCTCTTTATATACAGAAGATCGGTTTAGCATACATTAAGTAAAGATTTCAACAGTTTGCTCCCACACAGAAACATAAAGTGAAAAATACTGTTTGAGTACTAGTTATAGCATTAAATCTCAATGTACAACACACTAAGGACAGAGATCCTACATGAGGAGTAAGTGCACAGTGACTCCTGTTGTTGACTTAACAAATTGACACTCTTGTTTATGGCCTCAGTAATCACCCTAGGCTCTTGTCATGAGCTGCCAAGGCTATGGAAGCCCCCTGAGTTCACCGACTCTGATCATATTTAGACAAGGCCATGGTCAAAGTGGAAGCTCCCTCCTCCCTTCAGAGAAAGGTACCTCCTTCTTTGATGACCCGTTCTTTCCACTGGGATCTCACTCGCGGAGATCTTTCATTTATTTTTTTTTCCCCAGAGTGTCTTGGCTTTCCATGCCTAAAATACTCCCATGGGCTTTTCAGCTGGATCCGCAGGCCTTAAGGGCTCATTCTGAGGCCAGAGTGCTGTTAGGACATCTGCCATTCTATGGGTCTGCTGTGTATCTCACTTCCCATGTTGGATCATTCTCTCCCTTTTTTATTCTATCAGCTAGTATTTGCAGACACTAGTCTTGTTTATGTGATCCCTTTGGTTCTTAGTCCTATCATTATGATCAATTGTGAACAGAAATTGATCACTGGGACTAGTGAGATGGCATTGGTACATGCCACCTTGATGGGATTGAATTGGAATCCCCTGGTATGTTTCTAACTCTACCGTTTGAGGTAAGTCAGCTTGAGCATGTCCCGAATTGCACATCTCTTCCCTCTCTTATTCCAACTCTTATATTTAACAGCGATCACTTTTCAGTTAAGTTTCAGCACTTAAGAAGAATTGTGTATTGATTACAGTATTCAACCAAAAGTATTAAGTAGAACAAACAAAAATTACTAAGAGGGATAACATATTAAGTTGTTCATCAACAGTCAGGGCAAGGGCTGATCAAGTCACCGTTTCTCATAGTGTTCATTTCACTTTAACAGGTTTCCTTTTTGGTGCTCAGTTAGTTGTCACCTATCAAGGAGAACAAGTGGTATTTGTCCCTTTGGGATTGGCTTATTTCACTCAGCATAATGTTTTCCAAATGCCTAACAGGGATCACTTTTCAGTTAAAATTTAAACACCTAAGAATAATTGTGTGTTAATTAGAGTTCAACCAATGGTACTAGAACAAAAAAAAATACTAAAATGGATAAAGTATTACATTGTACATCAACCATCAGGACAAGAGCTGATCAAGTCACTGTTTCTCATAGTGTCCATTTCACTTCAACATGTTTCCCCTTTGGTGCTCAGTTAGTTGTCGCTGATCAGGGAGAACATATGATATTTGTCCCTTTGGGACTGGCTTAATTCACTCAGCATGATGTTTTCCAAATTCCTCCATCTTGTTGCAAATGACCGATTTCGTTGTTTTTGACTGCTGTATAGTATTCTATAGAGTACATGTCCCATAATTTCTTTATTCAGTCTACTGTTGATGGGCATTTGGGTTGATTCCAGGTCTTAGCTATTGTGAATTGAGCTGCAATAAACATTAATAACAGCATTCATGGCCATCCAAAACCAATGCTGCTTTTACTCCCAAAACAGCTCTCAAATCTGTCCATTATTCTGCATTGCTTATATCACTCTGATCCAAAGTCCTATTATCTCTCTCCTGGATCACAGCAATAAATACCTAACTGATCTACCTGTAGTTAGCTTCCCCAATCCATGCATCTTCTAATGTACCCTAGAGCCAAAACAGAGTGAGCTTTTCCAAACACAAATCTAGTCATGGTACTACTGCTACAGTAGTTTCCTATTACTGTTACAGAGAAAACAAAATTCCTCATCTGGCACATCCCGCCCTGCATGGCCCCTGCAAACCCCTACAGCCTCACCTCCTGTCAGCTTCCCCCTTTTATCTCTAGGTCAGCCAGTCTGTGCCTCTTTCATTTTCTCTGTATTTCCTTCTGCAGAATATACATATACATCCCCACCATTTTAACTTCATTAAGGCCTGTTCATCTTTCAGTGCTGAATTCAGGCATCACATCCTCAGGGAAGCCTCCTTTGACCTGCCCTAGCTGTACCTAAATGATAAGGTCAAGTCCTGTTGTTTGCCTGCCTAGAACCATGGATCTTATCTCTTTTTCAGCTCTTAAAAACAAAAGGTAGAGCTTTATGGTGCTGTGCATCAGGACTTCAAGCTTGAAGTGAGGAAACAGAAGCAAAGAGATGCATTTATTTAGTAATCAACTTCTAAACTTCAAACCAATGTTTCAAAACAGAAAAAAATATACCTAAACATGTTATACTTCAGGGCTCTCAACAAATGCTTATCTTAAGGGTTCTCAAAAAAGCTGAGTAGCGTTTAAGAAATAAATATCAAATATAAGCAACCGGGTTTATCTAGACTGCTGCTGACTGTGTAGTTCAAGATCTAAGGGCATCTTAATTGTTCCAACCAACTTCTTAAGAATACAGATGAGAAAGCTGAACCTAAGATGTCTCACAATAGTTCATACGACATTATGAAGTGGAATTAGCCAACCGTATCTGTTGAGTACTATTAGGTGTCTTTGTTTCCTGTTTTTAGGTCCTCTTTTCATTACTAACATAATGTCTCTGTTTTAATCACTTGTAGAAACTGAGCAATTAAAATTGACTTTGTCAGTATAGACTACTTTTTAAATTTTATTTTTAATTGACAAATAAAAATTATATTTATTTATGGTGCACAACATGCTGTTTATATAAATGTGATATATATATATACATATATATAGTGGCATGGCTAAATGAAGCTAACATTTGCATGATTTCACATACTTGTCATTGTCATTTTCTGTGGTGAGAAAAAGTCTACTCAGCAATTCTCAGGTATACTTGTATGCTGCTATTAACTGTAGTCACCATGATATTTGATAGATCTCTTGAACTTACATTTTTTGTTAACATCAAATTTTGTATCCTTTGACAAACATCTCCCAAACTCTTACCCCCACCCCTACCCCATCCCCTAACTTCTGATAATAACTATCCTACTCTCTGCTTTTATGAGTTCTGCAAAAGAAAGCTACTTTCTATGTAAATGGAATGATGCACTGATAAAAAATTACTACAAGCCTTTGACAAAGGAATAACGCATTATTAAAAACACTTTATAGGGGCAGTTGAGTTGCTACTTGGGATGCCTGCACCCTATATCAGAGTCTTGGATATTCTGTTTCAGATCCAGCTTCCTGCTAATGCCTGGGAGGCAGCAGTGGTGGCTCTTGTACTTGAATCCTGCCACCCACCTGGGAAACCCAGACTAACTTCTAGACTACTGGCTTTGGATAAGCCCAGAGCTGGCTGCTTCAGGCATTTGAGGAATGGAACCAGTGAATGCAAGGTCTCACTCCATCTGTTTATTTGTCTCTCTGCCTTTCAAAAAAGTGAACAAATAAAAGGTTTGACTATATTATAATGCAGTTATATTTCTTTGTGCATGAACTCTTCATATTTTCTTGTTATACCTCTCTTTCTAAAGATTTTATTTATTTATTTGAGAGGTGGAGCTACAGACAGAGAGAGGGAGAAAGAGACAGAGAGAAAGGTCTTCTATCCAAATGGCTGCAATGGCCAAAGCTCAGTGCCATAGGCAGAGAGCTGAATGGGAAGAGGAGCAGCTGGACATGAACCAGTGCCCATATGGGATGCCAGTGCCACAGGCAGAGGGCTTGCCTACTATGCCACCACACTGGCCCCAAAAAAGTGTGTTCTTAACCTTCTCAATCACCAAACACATTTCTCCACCTCCCACTTGAGTCAGTTGTCTCCTTTGCCAAGGAATGGTGGAAATGGGATTTGAGTGCTATGTGGCTCCTACCCATGATAGTCCCCTGATTAACTCTCTTATTAGCTCACTGCAACACTCCCAAGGAACAGGCATAAACTCTTGTACTCTCTGCAGCAGCAAAATGTGCTAAAACTCTGACCAGCCCTTACTTCTTAGTACTTTTCATAGGCAGACAGATGAGCTAATGTCCCACATGTAGCCTAAAACATGACAACTTAAAGACACTTGCATGAAAGAGATATTGGAAAACCCTTTAGTAAAACAAAAAAAATTCTTGCAGAAACACTTCTTTTTAAAATTTTTATTCATTTATTTATTTGAAAGTCAGAGTTACACAGAAAAAGATGGAGAGACAGAGGGGGCGGGGCGGAAAGAAAGGGCGCTTCATTGCTGGCTCACTCCCCTTATGGCCACAATGTCAGGGCTGGGCCAGGTGGAAGCAGGAGCCCAGAGTTTCCTCCAGGTTCCGACATGGGTGCATGGGCCCAAGCACTTGGGTCATTTTTCACTCCTTCCTCAGGCACATTAGTAGATCAGAAGTGGAATAGCCAGGACTCGAACTGGCACCCTTATGGAGTGTTAGCATCACAGGTGGCTTTACCTGCTACACCATCATGCTGACCACACAGAAATACTTCCTAAACAGAAGAAAGATTCAATTTATGCTTAAAGGCTTCCAGTAATTAATTTCTTCACAATTTTACTTGTGTGAATGCTATTTAAAGTACCAGGAATTTCAGGAGTATATTTAATAACTCTGTTTATGTTCTTCATTATCAAACATATGATTATATTCAGTGAAATAAGCCTAGTTTGCAGGGATGGTTCAACATTCACAAATCAATAAGGATGATATATCACATCAATAAACTGAAGAACAAAAAACATGTGTTTATCGCAATAGATGCAGAGAAAGCATTTGATGAAATACAAAATCCTTTCATGATGAAAAATTTAAGCAAATTGGGTATAGAAGGAACATCCCTCAACACAATCAAGACAATTTATGATAAACCCACAACCAGCATCTAATTGGATGGGGAAAAGTTGGAAGCATTCCTACTAAGATATGGAACCAGACAAAGATCCCCACTCTCACCACTGCTATTCAATACAGTTCCGGAAGTTTTAGCCAGAGCCATTAGGTAAGAAAAAGAAATCAAAGGGATACAAATTGGAAAGGAGGAACTCAAACTATCCCTGTTTGGAGATGACATGATTTTATATATAGGGGATCCAAAGACTCCACTGAGAGAATATTGGAACTCATAAAAGTGTTTGGTAAAGTGGCAGGATATAAAATTAGCACACAAAAATCAACAGTCTTTGTATACACAGACATTACCATGGCTGAGGAAGAATTTCCAAGATCAATCCCATTCACAATAGCTACAAAATATTAAATATCTTGGAATAAATTTAACCAAGATGTCAAAGATCTCTATGATGAAAATTATAAAACATTAAAGAAATAGGAGAAGACAGAAAAAGTGGAAAAATTTTCCATGTTCATGGGCTGGAAGAATCAGTATCATCAAAATGTTCATTCTTCTGAAAGCAATTCAATAGTATTCCAATCAAAATGCCAATGACATTCTCTGCAGATCTAGAAAAAAATGATGCTAAAATTCATTTGGAAGCACAAGAGACCCCAAATAGCTAAAGCAATCTTATTCAACAAAAACAAAGCTGGAGGCATCACAATACCAGATTTCAAGACATACTACAGGGCAGTTATAATCAAAATAGTAAGAAAGAAAGGAAGAAAAACAAAGGAAGGAAGGAACGAAGGAAGGAAGGAAGGAAGGAAAACAAAGGAAGGAAGGAAGGAAGGAAGAAAGAAAGGGAGGAAGGGAGGGAGGGAGATGTATAGACCAATAGAACAGAATAGAAATGCCAGAAATCAATCCCTGCATCTGCAACCAACTTAAATTTGACAAAGAAGCTAAAATCAATCCCTGGAGCAAGGAGAGTCTCCTCAACAAATGGTGCGGGGAAAACTGGATGTCTGCATGGAGAAGTATGAAACAAGACCCCTTACACCTTACACAGAAATCCACTCAAACTGGATCAAAGACCTAAATCTATTACCCAGTACCTTCAAATCATTAGAGAACAATGGGGAAAATCTAAGACATTGGCATTCACAAATACTTCTGGGAAAAGATCCCAGAAGCACAGGTAGTCAAAGCCAAAACTGACAAATGGGATTGCATCAAGCTGAGAAGCTTCTGCACTTTAAAAGAAACACTCAGCAAAGTGAAGAAGCAACCAACATAAAGGAAGAAAATATTTACAAACTATGCAACTGATAAAGGATTAATATACATAGTCTATAAATAACTCAAGAAATTCAACAACAAAACAAATAATCCAGTTGAGAAATGGGCAGAGGACTTGAATAGGCATTTTTCAAGACTGGAAATTCAAATGGCTAACAGACACATTAAAAAAAATGCTCAGGATCACTAACCATCAGGGAAATGCAAATCAAAACCACAGTGAGGTTTCATCTCACCCCAGTTAAAATGGCTCCCATACAGAAATCAACAAACAAATGCTGGAGAGGGTGCGGGGGGAAGGGTACCCTAATCTATGATTGGTGAGAATGTAAACTGCTATAGCTACTGTGAAAGACAGTATGGAGGTACCTCAGAAATCTGAATAAGACCTACCATATATGACCCAGCAATCCCACTCATGGAAATTTACCCAAAGGAGACGAAATCAGTCTATGAAAAAATGATCTGTACCCATGGGGTTATTGCAGCTCAATTCACAATAGCTAAGGTATGGAATCAACCCAGATGCCTGTCAACTGAAGATTGGGTAAAGAAATTATGGTGTATATATACACTGTGAAGTACTGCACAGCAGTTAAAAAATCCGGTCATTTGCAACAAAATGGATGCAACTGGAAATCATTATACTTAGTGAAACAAGCCAGTCACAAAAAGACAAATACCGTATGTTCTCTATGATCTGTAGTAACTAATAGAGTACCTAAAAGTTAATGAGTGAAACTGACACTTTGAGATTTGAGATGCAATGATTTGAACAGCCCTCATCTCGACTGTTGAGGAATTTTTTTTCTTCATACTATTTGCTGATCTCTTTATTTAGTGTAGGGTTAATCTTAAATGAAAATAGATCTTTGTAAAACATAAGAATGGGAATAGGAAGGGAGGAAGAAGAAGGGAATATGGGTGGTGGGGAGGGGAGGGTGGAAAGTATCACTATGTTCCTGAAACTGTATATATGAATTACATGAAATTTGTATACCTTAAATAAAAATTTAAGAAAATATCCCAGAACCTTTCTTTGGAAGTACTATCCATGTAACATTGTGCATGTGTGTGGGAGTGTGTGCAAATGTGTGTCTTTAAACCAATGCATGCAAAGTGTACCAGCCAAATTAGGATGAGAAATACAAAATTTAGATTGCATAGTTAGGGGCAAGCATTTGACCCAGTGGTTAAAAAGTCACTTGGGATACCAGCATCTCATATAAGAGAGCATGGGTTTGAGTTCTGGCTCTGCTCCTGATTACAGCTTCCTGCTAATGCACAGCCTGGGAGGCACTGGTGATAACTCAAGTGGTTGAGTCCCTGCCACCCAAGTTGGAGACTTTGAGTTCTCCCGGCTTCAGCCTGGACCAACTCTAGTTGTTGCAGGCAACTGGGGAATGAAGCAGTGGCTTGGAAATCTGTCTCTCTATTTTTTTCTCTGTGTGTCTTTTTGACTTTCAAAGAAAATAATAAATAAATGTTTAAAAATCGATCATGTAGTTAACTCCTCTTTCATTATGTCCCTAAGTCATAGACTAGATGATAGAAGGAAAGAGAGAGAGAAAGGGGAATGGGGGTTGCTATTTCAAATTCAAAATCAATTTCTTAAAGTGAGGCTTTTGGATAGTAGAACATATGTAATCCCAGGATCAATGCAATAATTTCCTAATTTAATATTTTCAATGATTACTTCACTACATTGATAAGTTCAAAACAGAAGGACTAGAGCCAAACATATATAAGGATACTTCAAAAAGTTCATCAAAAATGGCAGTAAAAAAGGTTAATTTGATATAAAAGCTATTGGGTTTTTCATTATACTCACTTTCCATGAACTTTTTGAAGACCTTCATATCTGTTTCTTTCTTACCTTTTAGATTCTTGCTTTTATAGTAAAATTCTATATGCCCAACACGAGTGTCAGAGCCAGTCAGCAGCCCTACAATGTGTTCTGACAAAGTCAGAAAGAATAACTTTTTTTGTTTTGTTTACAATGTACTTCTTTAATAATAGGAAGACAGGCCCCCAAATTGTTAATCTAGTAATTCTTTTGTATTTGGCAGCCATTTTTGTGCTGTCAGTAAATTATCTTGTTCTTGAAATTTGACTGCAGTAGCTCATTTCACCCTACTCATGTTTACATAAGAGATCTCTCAATTGTATCTATGTTAAATGACAACATAAGTAGATCTATCCATCCATCCGATAGATCCATCTATATGACAGATTCAGGAAATTCAATGTTTTGGGATAATCATTTGTCGGTTTTACTTGGCACTGTGCCTAGCAGTGAATTTGGCATCTGTCATTGCCTATCTTGGTCCAAATTATATCATACTAAATGCCATGAAGAATACTGCACAGGGGAAATCAGCAGTGGGTTATGAGAGTGGTAAACTTCACATTACTGTGCGCTGTGTCTGAATATCAGAACTGTTAGCCAGATGCTTCTCTACACTTCCAAGAGGGAGGGTGTGGAGCCACTGGGATCCAGAGGCACTGATGTGAAGGATGCAGAGGACAAATAAATCAGGGGCTATGTTCATTTCATCTGGCCTCCATGTGATTCCACCGACGTCACTGTGGGTAACCAGAGTCTGCAGGAGGACCCTCTCCCTTGTGCACTCCGATGCCTTCGAGGTGCTACCCATCTAGACCAGGCGTTGCGGTAATTTCACACACTCCCCTAATAACATCCTCGGGGGCTGTCATGTATTTTCATGGGTCTGCCCTATTATCCCTCCCTGCTTGAGTCTTACGGATAATTGATGGTGCTTCAGTTAATCATCTTTGGCCCTCTTTTGTTCCCCAGGTATCTCAGGCTTCAAGGGGCTCCTTTATTGAGAATCGATGTCTTCTCCCATGTAATTGATCACCATAGACCCAGGGACACCCGATTCATCGTGGAGGGTGGGTAGTCATCATGAATAATCAAAGAGCTGTGGTGGCACTGCTGCAAGAGTGCAAGCAAGTACTGGATCAGCTCTTGTTGGAGGCCCCAGATGTGTCAGAAGAAGACAAGAGTGAGGACCAGCGGTGCAGAGGTGAGCTTCTGATGGGAGGCACCAGGGGTGAGCCAGCAGGTTCACTCTCCTCTCCCCTGCTCAAACAACACACTCTCCTCTCTGCCCTATTTTTCTTCTCTTGGCAGATGACCACCGAGAGATGAGTGGATTTCTAGGGCATGAATGGGACATGGGCTGCTGGCCGACGGGCCGGGGAGGAAGCCCACTTTGTTGCAGTGAATTGCTGTCAGTTCTAATTTTAGGCTTCAGTAAACATGAGGCTACAAGCAACAGTTTAGTGCAGGAAGAACAAAGGGTCCAAGTTGGCTGGTACACATAAATTTCAATTATTAAAAAATTGAATCAACTTCTGAATGGCAGCATGGACTTTTTTTCAAGCTAGAATTTTGTGCCTCATCAGTTTCCATAGACTTCTACCGTTTTCATAAATATGTCATCACATCAGTCCAGTCTCTTTCAGATAACCACTACATCCCTCATTGTATACTCTCATATCATTTATAGACTAAACCCGTTCACCCCAATATATACTGATTGCATCATGAGTGGTATTTAAGAATTTGGCTTTTGGCTCATTTCATAGTTTGTGCTACTCATAGTTTTGAAATAAGTCATTATTTGGGAAGTTTTCGTGGCAAAGTGTAGAATGTTAAAGCAATGCTTAGCTCCTCTTTAGCTAGTTTTAGGAGAGGCAGCCCTCCTTTTCTTTAGATTTTGCCTTATCATTCAACTAAATTTTCCTCCATTTCTTTAAGTATGTCCTTTTCACATAGCTTTACTCTTTTTCTTTGTACTTAATGTTTTGCTATTCCTTACAGAAGTAAGTTCTCCATCTCTTTTGTGGCCGTGGATTCTATAACGGGAAAAGGTTTTGGGAGAGTCTTTTATTCCAGGTTCTCGCATTCAGGCCCACACATTTTCACAGTGGCACTCTCAGATGCCGGAGGAAGTCTTGATGATTTGTAACCTGTCACTCATGTTCAAGATCAGTGGGAAGAATCACTATATTCCTAAAGTTGTACTTATGAAATTTATACTTATTAAATAAAAGGTTTCTTTGGGGGAAAAAAAAAGATAAGCTCCCTTACATCCAGTCAACCCACAGCTCTTCTTTACAGCCCAGACACCAGTGTGTGACTTTGCTCCCCGCGGACATGTGCCTGTCAGCCTGAGAGCTGGCCGGTTCCCGTCCGCCACAGATCACACCCTGTTGCTGGTCTTCGTCCTCCCCAGGGGCTGTGTGTTTGTGTGCCCTTTTCACCAGCGGCGGTTTTTGCTTGTCATTTTACTACATCACCCCCCTTTTGTCTCCGCAGCACAAATTCCTCTAAGCTTTCTGTTCTCCCCACTTGAAGACCCTGAGCTCCCGCCCAAGCCGGTAGCATTTTCTCCTTGTTTCTTCCCAAACACCACAGAACAGGAGAAATAATCAGTTTAGTTCCAGATAAGGCAAATCACGGCTGTAAGATCACTAAATTGGACACAGCCCTGCAGGTAAGCTGCTAGGGGGACGTCAACGACCAGAAAGGCAGAGGAGGCTGCTGCTGCTCCGCCCGCCCGGGGCTGACAGTCCGGCTCCACAGAGTGGGATAAGCCAACGAGGCGGGAAACCTCGGCAGGGCCGCGGGCGCCGCTGGTACTCACCTGCGCCTTGGCAGGGCAGCGGGGACCGGCGGAGTGCGAGGTGGGCATGCCGATTGGACGCATCCTGAATGCTTAGCCCCGCCCCCGGCAGGTGCTTTCTGAGCAGCCCTGGCAGCCAGGCAGCTCCACCAGGGCGGTCATCTCGTGTGCTCTGAGAAAAAGGCATTCGTTAGTACAGGGTCGCTCGTGGCGGCAAGGCGAGCCCGAGACCAGAACACAAGCATCATGGTTTTTATTCTTTGCTCTCTCCTCACAAGTCCATCCTTGTCCTTCAGAAATTGTCCTTGCCAGCATGGGTGACTATACTTAACACCTTCTCTGAAGATGCAGAAGGAACTGAAATCCATACAGAGATGTAGTTTAAACACTTATTCTGGGGTCAGCTGTTGTGACCAAGTGGGTTAGGCCCCCAGGTTCCGCTTGGGCTCCCAGCATCCTAAATCGGAGTGCCACCTTGGCTTCCAGGGAGCTAGCAGGTGAAGCTCAATTACTTAGTTCCCTTCCACCCAAGGGGATGACCTGGGTTGAGTTCCTGGTTCCTGACTTCAGCCTGGTCCAGCCCTATCAGTTGCAGGCATTTGAGAAGTGAATCAGCAGATGAGCACATTCTCTCTCTCTCTCTCTCTCTCTCTCTCTCTCTCTCTCTCATAAATAAATAGCTTTTTAAAAGATTGATAACAAATTATGCCTGTGGCAGTTAGAGGGTAAGATTTTCCAGCAGAATATGACACGTAGGTCACTAATCCTGTGGCCCTGCATTCACTGAGGGAATCCTATTACAGAGTAAGTGTTCAGTACCCCTGGGCTGCTGAAAAAGGGGTGATGATTTCGGTGTCATACTTATAACGTATCCTTGGTAATCAGTGCAGATCACTCACTGTTGTGACTCATATGATATCCCCACAACATCAGATGGTCCTTCTGCACCAAGAGACTTACTGACATTTGCCTGGTTAGTGGCAAGTTCACAAAAAGGCACTGCAAAACCAAGGCAGAATTAAGATTTTCTACCCTGTCTGTTTTTCATTTTGTGTCATATCTCTTTTGCACAATGTAATATGCTTCATGTAGATATAAGACTAATCAGCTCTTCTGACCATGATGGTCTTTTACCCATTGTGGTGTGATTTACAAAAATGTTGAGACATGACACTTGTCATTCTGGAGCTCATGATGTAATGAGAGAAACAGATGTAGTTACAGAGCAGTGGGATGAAGGCCGAAAGAAGCTGACACACTGAGGGCTTATGGGCACTCAGGGCGTCTGGATTCCACAGTGAGGTCACAGCAGGCTGACCAGGACTGACAATGTCTGCTGAAGAGAGTGGGCTTGTTTGGTCGTAAAGACATTGGAGAAGAGCAGTACAGGCAGCCAGAACAGGATGTGAAAACTATGAAAGAATTTTTGTAGCGCAATGGCCCAGACCATCTTGATCTTCGAAAAAAAGTTGTAGAAGATGGGGTGGGGGGGATGAAGCAAGATTGGAGGCAGTCATTCAGACAAGGACTACTGAAAAGCAAAAGGAGAAGATGGGTTTTATAAGCCACAAGATTTGATAAACAACTAGATTTGGGAGGGAAAGAGAACAAAATGTCTAGACTGACTCCTAGGTTTCGTATGTGGGTGACTCAATGAATGGTAGTGCCATTAATCAAAATAGATAAAATAGAGGGAAAACAGTTGATGGGTTCAGTCTGAGTCTTTTTGGTTTCTGAAGTTTGGACAGGAGATTGCATAGACACACATAAGTCTGGTGCCCATCAGAGATTAGATGTATCTACTAACTTGAAACAGGACCATTGCACAAAGAATGGCGCCATTCCAAATCCCATTTGTGCTTTCTGTGTTTGTTGTCTGGATTCAAGGACCATAGTGAAAGCATGAGCTGAGGCGAGGTCTTAGAGAAGCGAAAGAAGTTGTACAAATGGCTTCTGCATTACCCAGCTGCCACAAGCCCTAAATGCCATTCCATTCCAGTCCCTGTCTCATTTTACAGGGAAAATAATATTTCCTTCATTCCTTTCTCTGATTCTTCATGCAGAGGTGGTCACTGAAGCGCTTTACTTCCTGCTAAAAACCTTTCTTAATGCCTGACTACCCCAACTTACCTGTAGGGCAAAGTAGGCCAGGGCCACCCCTGACAGATAGCCCCTCGCTATTATTCTCTGCATCAGAAGCAACAGCCCTGGCCAGCCAGCAAGAGGCAGGGAAAAGTGCTATTCTGCCACAGAGGTGCTTCATCATAACACTAGTAGCTCAACAGCCTTTTCTTTGACTGCAATTTCCTTAACTGAACTCTGACCTTTGCAGCTTCACTCCCCAGCGAGTTAAGGACCCTGATCCAGGAGGCAAAGGAAATGAAGTGGCCCTTCGTGCCTGAAAAGTGGCAGTACAAACAAGCCGTGGGCCCAGAGGACAAAACAAACCTGCAAGATGTGATTGGCGCCGGGTTGCAGCCGTTACTGGTAGGACGAGCCACACCACCTGTCCCTCTGACATCCCCAAGTGAGGCAGTTAGACACTAAATGGTCTAATGGATTAAATTTCTTCAAAGCACCAGCCGTCCCCCTACCCTTATGCTCAGTTGTGCCAGATTGACTAATGTGGGGGAAGTGGCTGCTTGAAAAGCATCATTTGTTTGTGAGATCTTGTGTTGGAAGCCATATCTAGTAAAAGTGAGAAAAAGGTGGTCAGTGGGACTAATGCAGTGCCTGTCACCCTGAAATGGTTATGTATCCTTGGAGGGCGAGAGAAGTGGTTTTGATCCCACTGTGCCTCATAGCATTTTCATTTTGAAATGCTGCTTTCTAAAACTTGACTGGATCAAAAACAAAAATTTACCACTGTTTCATCAGTGTGGCCTGAGAGCTAAGCCATGGAGATCTGGCATGTCCTTTCCCTGGGCCCCACCTGGAATCTTTGCATCATTGACATGCTTATTCTTCAACTCAGTGGCAATGAATCAAATCAGTACCTCCAACCCAGATAGGAGAAAGTCTCAAGAATCACGCAGGGACTCAGATTAGATCTCAGGAGTGAGGCGTAAGTCCTGGACATGGTGCAAAGACTACCATTTTCCTTTAAGGCAACATTGCTTTTTGTTCACATTTCTCAGATGATTGTCAAGGGAAAAAGTTTATTAGCTTATCTGTTTTTTGTTTTTCTTTTTGTTTTTGAGAGGCAAAGGGGTGGGGGGGGAGTGTGAGAGAGAGAGAGGCCCATTCTCTGGCCTGCTCCAGTAATGCCACAATAAGCAGGGCTGTGTCAGGCTGAAGCTGGAGCCAGGAATTCAATCCAGGTCTCCCAAATGGGTGGCACAGATCCAATTACTTGAGCCATCATGGCTGTCCCTCAGGGTGCACATTAGCAGGAATTTGGAAAAGGAATTGGAAGCAGAACTCAAACCCAGACTCCCCAGTATGGGATGTAAGTAGCCCAAGTAGTGTCTAAAGCACTGGGCCAAATGTCTGCCAATGTATATGTGTTTTTCGCAGATAAAAACATTATTTATCTGAAGGCATTAGAAACAGTGACAGTATCCTAAAATTTTACTATATCAGAATAATGAGGTCATATATTTGGGTCATCTCAAAATACATGTAAAGACATTGCCATTTCTTATTGAAGCAAAAAAAAAAAAATCTAGGACATACCAGAACATCTTCAGAAGCTGCCCAGAAACAGTAAAATTTCCGCTTCTTTCAGCTGCCCCCAAAATTAAACAAGGCAGGGTAAATAGACAGGGGATTGCAGGCCAAGGGAAGTGAATCTTTGGACAGAATGCAATGCTGAACTAGAGGGTTTAAATTACTGGCCATTATTTGTGGAGAGGTAGAATGAAATAATAACTCTAATTTTTGTCTCACTATAGAGTTTACAAAGTAGTTGCACATACATCATCTCATTTAATTCTCCAAGTCCTGCAGTGGATGTTATCATTCTCATTTTACAAATGAGGAACTCAAGGAGCAGAGAGATGAGTTTACCTAGGGAACAGACCAGTGAGTGCTGGAGCTGCGCCATTGGCTCCTTCTCTGTCTGACCCAACTTCTCGGACAGGCAGCAGGCAGCCCCGAGTGAAGAACTTGAAAGCACAGGTAGAAGTCCTGAGACTTGTTTACTCTAAAGCAAGCTATTGGCTATCTGGTAGAAACCTCTGCAAAGATTAAAAAAAATTCTGTATCTGTGCTGTGCAATACAGAAGCCACCATAATCTGCCTGTGGCTCTTGAGCACTTGAAACATACAAACGTGACTGAAAGACTGAATTTGTGGTTTTATTGATCTCTTTCTAATTTTTATTTAAGCGGCCACATTTGCTAAGGGCCACCATTTCACCGGACTGTGCAACTCTAAAGCAGCAGTTCTTAAAGTAAGACCTTCCAACAACAGCATTATCATCATCCAGGGATTCTTTGCAAATTCTTGTTCTTGGGCCACAGTCAAAATCTCTTACTGAATCTAAAACTCTGGGGATGGGAGTCCAGCAAGGAGCATTTAACAAGCTGTCTGGTTGAATCTGTACATGCTAAAGTTTGAGAGATGACGATGATGGCAAGCCAGAGAGAAGCGCAGAGAGCTTAAAAAGGGTTGCAAGTGGAAAGGACACAGGGAAGGAGAGAAGGACAATCCAATGTGAAGGTGGTCAGAGCCCACAGAACTCTTCTACATCTGTCCTGGGGACTGCTGTGTAGACCAGAACTTTTCTGAAAGAGCAACAGTTGCTTTATTTGCCACGTGAGATTGGTCTAGTGGTGTGTTAGGAAGGTGAGGGAAGAATGGCCTCACTGAGGGACTGGTTCTTGCATTAACCTTTGGCCTATTAAGTTCCTCTGAGTTTTGAAAATAGCCTGAGAGATGGAGATGCAACACATCACTATAACCAGGGCTTTCTTTGTCCTGTCCCATCCTACAGTCATTAGATACCCCTGCTGCATTCAAAGCTGGTGATGACATCAGCTGAAAAATTGAAGACAACTGAATTTTAATAGTGCAAGTCCCACTGCACTGGGGAACTAACATGAGTTAGAAGATAGGCAACTCATGGTTCTGCTGTTTACAGAGCCCGTTCATTATTCCTCCTGCTATGTGCCTAGACAAAGAAGCTTCCAAAAGTTCATGAAAAATGCATTTGATTTCGAAATTGTGCATGGACTTCAAAATTGTTTTGAGCTAAAACAGCTTATCTTTTAATTCCATTTTTCCACCAACTTTTGGAAATTCCTTTGCACATTATACATATTTGCACAACTCAACAGGTCCCTCATGGGCAGCTCTGAGAATCAGTCCATTGGGTCTTCCTTAGTGCCTTGTTGTTATTTAACCTGGGAGCTTTCTGAACCTGAGCATCATTTTCTTTAGCTTACCCAGCAACCTCTGAGTTAAGCAACCACACCTCCATAAGACTTGCAGGAGGATTTCCTCGCACCAGACCCCAGTGCACACTTACTAACTCACTCTGTTTTGTAAACATGGAGAACTGTATCACCCTGTGGGTCAGGCTCTCCTAAACTCTCACTGCTTTCAAAACCTCAGCTTGGTAAATGATTTTTTTTGTCCCAATTCTTTATGTCCCATCCGTTCCAACATGAGAGTTCACTGAAAGCTAGATGGTCAAGTTTTCATAAGCGACTCATTGTCACACAAAACAACAGCTCAAGGCTGCTAAGATTCTCTTTTCAGCTCTTATTGTTGTATTCTCGAAATTGATTCATAAAAGCTTTCCATGCTTTTTTAATCTTGAAATGAATCCTCCCCTGACGTGTCCCCTCGATTTTTAAAATTAGCATTGTACCTTGTTATTTACACAAATAACAGGTCATAATTAAGCATAGAATGGTTAAGAAAGAAAAAAGCATGTTAAAAGCAACTATTTTCCACAGTTCCTGAGTTGGTGAAATTATGAGTCAACTTTAATGCGCATCTCTTAATCTGAACTTCAGGAAAATGTTATGTGTTTTATGTTTTGTTTTCTGTTCTACACTCCCTCCCCCACCCATTCCCTCCCCACCTCTCTCCTTCCTCCCCTTACCAGCCCCCAACTCCCCAATCCTTTTTCCTTTGGTGGCCACAGACAGAAATTTATGGCAGGGGCCAAGCTCTTTTACACTCTACACAAAGCTTGCTGACTTGAGAGAGTCTGTCCGCTCTCTCCCAGAAAAAACACCTGCAGAATGCTCCCCGGGAAACTGGGAGAGATGGGAGATTAATGTGGCTGTAATAGCTGGGCAGCCTTTTCCGTATTATGCCCTCTCCCCAGGTGGATGGGTCTTTTCCGAGATGATACCAATTATTTACTGCTGAAACATCTGTTGATAACTGCACCTGCCCTTGTAAAACCAAGCATATCGCGGGGTCACGGGGATGAGGACCTAAAATCCTACCTCATGCTAGTTTTGGTCTATTCAGAGACGCCCCCAAGTCCATGGGTTACCATCATCTTTAATGTCTCATCCTGCCATAGAAAATACTTTGTAAACACTGCCCTGCCCTGCCCTACACGCTTTGAAGTATTATTTCATCTTCGTCGGTAATTTATATTCCAGGGCCATTGTGCGGTGGGAAAAAGAGGGGCAACTTTTTTGTTTTCCATTTAATTGTATATGGTCTGACACTTTGACCTGTATTATTAGTAGTAGTCAGGAAAAAAAGGATTTTCTCCTTCTCTTATTTAAAAATAAAATTTCAAGGGAAAGTATGCGCGCCTTCAGCTCTTTTCACTCAAAACAATGTTTACACTCCAAGAGGGAAGATGAAAAGCGTGAGCAACTTTTTTCAAGTGCCGGAGAAGGGCATTTCAGTTTTTGAAAGAGAACAGTAAGACTCTTATAAATATCGTATAGCAAAACCTTTGATGGATTTTTCAAAAAGTATTGAAGGCATTTAGCCTCAGCTTCTGTTCAGCTCAGCCTCAGGCTGTCGCTGTTGAGTGCTGACGTCCCAAACCTGTCTCTGTTTCAGAGCTGCCCAGGAGTGCAGCTGCCAACCACAATGTGGATGCCACCTTTGGGAAATTTTCCAGTAACTTGCACTCTCCTAGAAAGAAGAGCTGGTACACAAGTAAGGACAATCTGAAAATAGAGCTTTGAAAAGGAGACTGGGGCAGGCATTTGGCACATCCCACAGCAGACTGCCTGGGTTTGAGTCCAGCTCAGCTTCCGAGTCCAGCTTCCTGTTCCACATGCATTCAGGCAGGCGGCAGGTGACAGTTGAAGAACTTGGGTCCTGCCACCTACATGGAAGACTCAGATTGAGTTTCAGGTTCCTGGCTTTACTGTTGAGGGCACTTGGGGCGTGAGCCAGTGGATGGAATATATTGCTCTCTCTGTGTATCGTCATGCTGCCTTTCAGATAAGTGAAAATAAACTTAAAAAGAAATAAAAAGTGAGTTTGGATTTCCATGTCTGTGGCAACTGGGAGCAGATTGGGCTACAAGGCCAAGAACTGTTTGCTAGGCTTTGATTTTGAAATCTCCTACGCCATGTTGGGAATCCTGATGCTGATGGAGGAGGGCGCTCTTGCCAGCCCTGCTTCTGTGGAGAGAGAGACTGGCTTGGAGTCAGCCCTGAATTCTCTGTGATGCCTCCTGAGGGAGAAACAGGGTATTTTTTATAGGTTCACACAACAGGTAGAGGAGATGAAGCAAGCTCAGAATGAGGATTTTTTTTCCGCATTTTCTTTTCAACTCTACAATCATGTAAATAAGTAATCTCCTAGCCTTTATGCCCTAAATCATTGTTTTACTTTTTTTAGATTTTTATTTCTAATACCCACAACAGCTGCAGCTGAGTCAGGTTGAAGCCAGGATGTAGGTGTTCTGGGTTTCCCATGTGGGTGGCAGGGGTACAAATACTTGAGCCATCACTTGTTGTCTCCCAAGAATAGTGCATTAGCAGGAAGCTGGATTGGAAGTAGAACAGAGACTCAAACACATACACTCTGGATGTGGGATGTGAGTGTCCAAAACAACCACCTAACCACTGTGCCAAATGTCCACTCCCACAAATACTTTTTAAATATCCTCATGATCTTGTAGTGATTTGAAGAGAGACCAAGAATTATATATTTTATATATATGTATATATATGTATACACACACCTACAGTGTTTCATTTTTTTCTTATGCTATTTTGGATTTTTTTAAAAAAAAAAAACTTTATGGGAATGAATGAGCATATGCAAGATCTCTCCCCCTACTGGAGTAAATTTAGTTAATTAATTAATTAATTAATTAACTGAAAGATTGGCTCAGAAATGACCCTACTCCAACCAAATGGTGTCATTGAGCTTGCAACAATTTTTAAATATTTTATTAGGTCCCGTAGCCAGGATAGTAGATCAGGGGACTGGAGGTAAGCTACTCGGAAAAGGCAGAACAAACTGCATGTGCTGATCATTTGGGGTGGTTGGGGTGGGTACTGACATAATATGAAGGGCACAAGAGGAGGAGGTGATGTTTGCACTCTTAAATTTTCATCCTGGCTGTCTTACTGACACTTCAAACTCATGGTCATCCTCAGTCCTCACCCAAAATATGGTCCTCCTCTAGAATCCACTGAGTGGCACTACTAGCAGTCCACTAGCACAAGCTGGACACTTTTTTAAAGATTTTTCTTTATTTATTTGAAAGGTAGAACCACAGACAGAGATAGGGAGAAACGGAGAGAAAAACCTTCTGTCCACTGGTTCACGACCTAGATGGCTGCAATGGCTGGAGCTGAACCAATCCAAACCCAGGAGTCAGGAGCTTCTTCTGGGTTTCCCATGTGGGTGCAGGGTCATCTTCCACTGCTTTCTCAGGCCATAAGAAGAGAGCTGCATCAGAAGAGGAGCAGAGGGACATGAACTGGTGTCCATAAGGGAGGCCGGCACTGCAGGCAGAGGCTTAACCTACTATGCCACAGAGCTAGCCCCAAAAGCTGGACATTTCAGAGTCATTTTTATCACTTTCTCCTCGTTGACTGCCATGTCATCAACAAGTCATCAATTTTACTTTCTAAATATTTCCCCAAGTCATTTCCACCCAGCAATACTGCTCTATGTCTCTTTGCTGCTGCTGCTGTAACAAAACACCTGACAGTGGGTAAATCATAATGAATCGAGATATATTTGGCTTGTATTTCTGAAGGCTGAGAAGTCCAAGACTATTGCATGGTTGTGTGGGGAGGACTGTCATGCTGCATTATCCCATGGTGGGAGTTGGAAGAACTAGAGAGGGTGAGAGCAAGAGAGGGCCAAATTCACCTTTATAGCAAATCCATCTTGAGAAAAGTAACACACACCTGCAGTAGCATTAATCCACTCATGATGGCAGAGTCCTGATGACGGGATCACTTATTACATCCCATTTCCCAACACTGTTACATTAAAGATTAAATTTCCAGCATGTGAACTTTTAGGGTAACATTCAACCATAATACCAGCCCAAGTGGCAGTCATGTCATGCCTAGTCTGTTGCCTTTGCTTCCTGAGAAATCTCCCCATCCAACATGTTTCACTACTCCACAACCTTTCTCCATGCACACAATGATTCATGCAAACTACAAATCCAGCCCTGTCACCCCATAATACCTAGGAATTCAAAATTCTGTAATAAAACCCACAGGCCCTGCAAGGTGCAGACCTTCCCTCTGCTACACTTGCTCTACCCTCTGACCTCATGCCTCCACACTCTCAGCATGAGTGTCCCATGCACATAGCTGCTCTCCAGTCCCAAGGTACTCTTCCATCCTTTTCATGATTAATCTCTATGTGTCTGTCATCTTCAGTTCAGGTTTCCATTCTTTAGGGAGGCTGTCCATGATTGCTGAGACTAGATCACATTCTCCTATTGTGAGTTCTCTAATGCACCACCTTTGTAGAACCTTTAAAGTTGCAGTTAACATTTGTTTGTGGGGTTTCTTTTATGCCTGTCTCCCCTTTCATCCCTGCCAATTGACTACAAATTCCATTAGGACAGAATTCTTACCTGTGTTTACTATTATACTCCTGACACTTAAACTCATGAATCTTGAGTAAATGATCTTGAACTAATGAATGAGTGCAAAGAGGTGCTATTTAGAGAAATCATGATTGATATGCACATGTGGTAGCATAGAAATTATATTGTCCTGCGTGTGGCCTACATTCATATAATCAGCTGGGCAGTGGTCAGAGGGATAAAAGCCACATATCTCTCAGAAATGGAAAGCATTTAACTAAATGCTTTCTGAAAGAGAAGCTCAATAATGCAAAATAACATAATTTTGTTTATTGTGCATAATATAAATTAAAGTGGGGCAATCTACATTGGAGAGTACACTGATCTGCCTAGGAAAGTGTATTCTTATGAAGGACCTGAGTGAATGTTAGGCTTGAGAGAAGTAGAGAGAGGAAGCCATTACAGAAAAACAGCTGACATCATTTGATGATTGAGATGAGGCAAATTGAGGTAGATTGGATCATTTTCCCTCATATTCACTATTGCCATATGACTTGCCTGCCTTCCTCTGAAAAAAAAAAACCACATAGCTTTCAACCCAGTTTTCATGCTTAGCCATATGACTTGTTTTAGCCAATTAAATATGACTAGAAGTGACACATGCCAATTCCAAGCAGAAGATTTCTAAGCCATTCTGTGATTCAGCAATGGGAAGTTTTCTTTTGCTCCATTAATAAGCTAAGGGCTAATCCCTCATTCTGGATCCTAGAAAGGGCAATTAAGACATGTGGAGCAAAATATCAGAGTTGTATCTCAACTTTAGCCAACATGAAAGGACAGCCACCAATAAACTTTGTTATTAATAAACAGCAATGAAATTTTAGGATTATGACAGTCTTACCAAGTGTCAAGGATTGAATTGCTTCCCCTCAAAAAGACACATTAAGGTATTGGATTAAGATGGTGGAGCAGGAAGGGAGCTTACTGCTCTAGTCTAGGAGAAGATAGTTTTAAAAAAGTGGAAAGAGTGCAGTCTCAGGAAAGAGTTAGGAAGAAAGCAGCAGAGGAAACTCTATGCAAATTAGAGGGATACAGTGAACCTACATAGAGGGCACAGACACCCACAACTCTAGACCACAGCAGCTGAAAGCCTCCACACCAGCATTGGAGAGTGAAGTGAAATCAGATTGCAGCAGCCCAGGCCACTGGTAATAAAGCTGTAGGAAGAGCCTAGAGGGAATCTGGCTTGGAGCCTCATGGAGGATAGTGAACCCATCAAGCTAGAAGAGAAAAAACAAAGGGGGACACGTTTCTCTCTCCCCAATCACCCTGCAATGGCATCTTGTATCAAGCTGATAGAAAGTAGGTGCCACTTTGGACATATGTAACAGCTGTGCTAGCTCATGTCTGCACCCAACAACCAGTCAGTGGAGACTCCTGAGTTTGGTGGAGAGAACAGACAGGGGGCTGGGTGCTCATAACTGTGGGAGGCTTGTGTACTGGGACTGTGAAAACACTGAGGCTGTGTGGGAGGACTCAGAGTATGGCTGGAACTTTGGGCAGTCACTGTGGGAGGCTCCACACATTTAGGGCTCCCTGGTTACATGAAGAGTGACATCGCTGGGGAATCTGAGATTATACTGAGGACACACAGATCCTTTGTGTGGTCATTGTGGTAGAGTGGATGATTACTATACCCATTGGGGCTAGTGCCCAAGCACTCATCTCCTATGAGGACAGGAGCTCAGCTGAGTCTACACCAACAGACAAGAACAAATCTCCCTTCTGATAAAAAAAAAAATAAGAGATATACCACATTAAACCTGTGTGTGTCACCTCAGACACACCCTTCACCCTGGAGAACTGAACAGAGCTCCCTGGCCACACCTACCACACACCTCTAGGTATTCACTGAAAGCAGACACTCCACTAATCTGCAGAGGATTAGGCCAAAGATAAAAGCCACCACAGCCAAAAGGAAAGAAAAACAAAGAAGAAACCAACAAGTATCTCCACAAATGCTGAATAACAAATGCATCAATTCAAAAAACAAGAATAAGGAAGAAAACATGATTCCCCCAAAGGAACAAAACACTTCAATACTAGATTGTGAAGATGATGAGATAGAAGAAATGCCAGAAGTAGAATTCAAAAATTGACCATAGGATTACTTAGAAGTAATCAGAAGCACATGCATGAACTAATGAAATCCGTACATGACATGACATGAAAGAAAATTTCTCCCACGAAATTAAGATCTCAAAATGAAATCTTAGAAATTAAGAATCCGGGGGCTGGTGCCGTGGCTCAATAGGCAAATCTCATAGTGTCCATTTCACTTCAACAAGTTTCCCCTTTGGTGCTCAGTTAGTTGTCACCGATCAGGGAGAACATATGATATTTGTCCCTTTGGAACTGGCTTAATTCACTCAGCATGATGTTTTCCAGATTCCTCCATTTTGTTGCAAATGACCGGATTCCATTGTTTCTGACTGCTGTGTAGTATTCTATAGAGTACATGTTCCATAATTTCTTTATCCAGTCTACTGTTGATGGGCATTTGGGTTGATTCCAGGTCTTAGCTATTGTGAATTGAGCTACAATAAACATTAAGGTGCAGACAGCTTTTTTGTTTGCTGTGGGGAGCAACTCGGACTAGACTAAGTTACTGGAATTAAGACTTATTCTATGCATCTGCTCTCCCACAATATGGCGCTGGGAGAAGAGTAAACAACTTTCACATAGCTGCCTCTCGCCAACTTGAGTGATGACCTGCAGGAGCTGATCCTGCTCCTGATTGGAGGAGAGCAGCGTACTCGGCGTGTGGGTAGCAGAGTTGGGATTGGTGGAAGAGGACTATAAAGGAGGAGAGAGACAACATGCACCAGGAACATCTATCTGAAGGAACACTTGAGCAGCCCCCTAGAGAGCCGGCCGGTGGTGTGCCGCTCCCCCGCGGAAGTGGGGAAAGTGGCAGGGGGCCCGCCCCTCCACGGAGGTGGAGGGACGGCAGCCAACCCGGGAAGAACCAGCAGCAAACCTGGGAAGGGCTGAGCAGACAAAAGAACAGCGCAGGGTCCTGTGTCATTCCTCCACGAAGAGGGGGAGCGACAGTTTGCCAATTTAATTTCCTTTGGGTAAATTCCAAGGAGTGGTATGGCTGGGTTGTATGGTAGGGTTATATCAAATATCATATGTTCTCTCTGATTGGTGACAACTAACCAAGCACCAAAAAGGAAACCTGTTGATGTGAAATGGACACTATGAGAAACAGTGACTTGATCAGCCCTTGTCCTGACTGTTGATGTACAATTTAATACTTTATCCCTTTTAGTATTTTTTTGTTCTAGTTAATACTTTTGGTTGAACTCTCTAATTAACACACAATTATTATTAGGTGTTTAAATTTAACTGAAAAGTGATCCCTGTTAAATATAAGAATGGGAATAAGAGAGGGAGGAGATGTACAATTTGGGACATGCTCTATCGGACTTGCCCCAAATGGTGGAGTTAGAAATGTGCCAGGAGATTCCAGTACAATCCCATCAAGGTGGCATGTACCAATGCCATCTCACTAGTCCCAGTGATCAATTTTCTGTTCACAATTGATCACAATGATAGGTCTAAGAGTCAAAGGGATCACACAAACAAGACTAGTGTCTGCTAACACTAACTGCTAGAATAAAAAAGGGATAGGATAGCCGGTGCCGTGGCTCACTAGGCTAATCCTCCACCTTGCAGCGCCGGCACACCGGGTTCTAGTCCCGGTCGGGGCGCCGGATTCTGTCCCGGTTGCCCCTCTTCCAGGCCAGCTCTCTGCTATGGCCAGGGAGTGCAGTGGAGGATGGCCCAGGTGCTTGGGCCCTGCACCCCATGGGAGACCAGGAAAAAGCACCTGGATCCTGGCTCCTGCCATCGGATCAGCGCAGTGCGCCGGCTGCAGCGGCGGCCATTGGAGGGTGAACCAACGGCAAGGGAAGACCTTTCTCTCTCTGTCTCTCTCTCTCACTGTCCACTCTGCCTATCAAAAAGAAAAAAAAAAAAAGAAAAAAAAAAGGGATAGGATGATCCAACATGGGAAGCGGGATGCACAGCAGACTCATAGAATGGCAGTTGTCCTAAACAGCACTCTGGCCTCAGAATCAGCCCTTAAGGCATTCGGATCTGGCTGAAGAGCCCATGAGAGCATTACAGGCATGGAAAGCCAAGACATTCTGGAAAAAAAAATAAAAATAAAAAAGAGGA
The DNA here is from genome assembly GCF_964237555.1 of Oryctolagus cuniculus. Taxonomy (NCBI): domain Eukaryota; kingdom Metazoa; phylum Chordata; class Mammalia; order Lagomorpha; family Leporidae; genus Oryctolagus; species Oryctolagus cuniculus. Next base: position 52,576,878 of record NC_091439.1, on the reverse strand, counting down.
CCTAAATGAAAGATCTCTGTGAGTGAGATCCCAGTAGAAAGAACGGGGCCATCAAAGAAGGAGGTACCTTTCTCTGAAGGGAGGAGAGAACTTCCACTTTGACTATGACCTTGTCTGAATAAGATCGAAGTTGGTGAACTCAAAAGGTTTCCATAGCCTTGGCAACTAATGACTAGAGCCTAGGGAGATTACTGAGGCCATAAACAAGAGTGTCAATTTGTTAAGTCAACAACAGGAGTCACTGTGTACTTATTCCTCATGTGGGATCTCTGTCCTTAATGTGCTGTACATTGTGATTTAATGCTATAACTAGTACTCAAACAGTATTTTACACTTTATGTTCTGTGTGGGTGCAAACTGATGAAATCTTTACTTAATATATACTGAATTGATCTTCTGTATATAAAGAGAATCGAAAATGAATCTTGATGTGAATGGAATGGGAGAGGGAGCGGGAGTTGGGAGGGGTGTGAGTGGGAGGGAAGTTATTGGGGGGGAAGCCATTGTAATCCATAAACTGTACTTTGGAAATTTATATTTACTAAATAAAAGTTAAAAAAAAGAAATTAAGAATTCGATAGAATAAAAAATGCAGTATAAAGCCTTAACAACAGAATTGGTGAAGCATGAAAAAGAATATCTGATTTAGAAGACAAAGCACAGGAAATTATATAGTCAGATTAAAGACAAGAAGAAGAAATTAGAAAACTAAAAAGCACTGTTGGGAATCTACAGGATACTATCAAACAACCCAACATATGGGTTCTAGGAGTTCCTGAAAGCGTAGAAATAAAGAAAGGATTAGAAGGCTTTTTTAGTAAAATAATATCAGAAAATTTCCCCAACTTGGAGAAATAAAGTAAGTACAGGAAGCACATGTAACTCCTAATAGACTGACTAGAAAAGATCTTCACCACAACACATTGTAATAAAACTCTATACAGTAAAACATAAAGAAAAGATTCTAAAATGTGCACAAGAGAAACGCTAAATTACTTTCAGAGGATCTCTAATTACACTCACAGCAGACTTCTCATCAGAAGCCCTCAGGCTAGGAGAGAATGTCAAGATATATTCCAAGTCTTAAGAGAAAGGAACTGTCGACCCAGAATACTATACCCTGCAAACCTCTTATTTATGAACGAAGATGAAATAAATATATTCCATGACAATCAGAAAATGAAATAATTTGTCACCACCCGTCCAACCCTACAAAAGATGCTTAAGGATGTGCTGCACACAAAAACACAGAAACATGGTCATCACTACAAAAGAAGGTAAAGGAAGAAAATCTCTCAGTAAAAGTAACTAATAGGGCACCTAAAAGAAATTCTGTGATGTGAAACTGACACTTTGCAAAGCAATGACTTGAACAGCCCTTGTCTCAACTGGTGAGAAACAGGTTTTTTTTTCTTCTTCTTCGTACTACTTGTTGAACTCTTTACTTAACATAGAGTTAATCATATGTGTATAAAGTCAATTTAACTTGAACTAAGTAAAAAATAAGAGTGGGAATAAGAGAAGGAGGAGGAAGTTTGTAACTGTAAAGCTGTATAGTTCTGCAAACATTCCTACGGACTTACTTCTAAGAGTACAGTTTAAAAACTTGCCATGGGACCCCAAATTCCATTAAGGTGGGTGGTAAAAAATGCCATCTTAAGTGTTAAAGTGATCATATTAAGTATTAAAGTGATCATATGGATAGGACTAAGTGTTATAGGGATCATATAAATAAGATCAAATGTCTGACAATAATAATAGATAAAATTAAAAAGGATAAAGTGTTCCAACATGGGAAGCAGTCTACACAGCAAACTAATAGTATGACAATTGCTTTAAATAGCACTCTGACCTCATGATCAGCCTTAAAGGGATTCTGGTCTGGCTGAAAAGCACATGAGAGCATTTCAGGCATGGAAAGCCAAGATACTGTGGCAAAAAATGCCCTACATGAAGGATCTCTGTGAGGGAGACCCTAGTGTAAAGAAGTGGCCATCAAAGAAGTATGTAATTTTCTCAAAAGGGAGGAGAGAACTTCTACTCTGCTTATGGCCTTGTCTAAATACTAACGGAGATTGTAAATTCAAAAGGCTTACATAGCGTTGGTAGCTCATGTCAAGAGCCTCGGGTGATTACTTCCCATGTAGGACTTCTGTCCTCAATGAGTTGTATTATGAGAATTAACTGTAAAACTTGTTCTCAAACAGTTTTTTGTGTTTGTGTGCATGTGCGTGTAAACTGCTGAAACCTTTACTTAGTATAGAGTTGGTCTTCTGTGTATAAAGTTAATTGAAGATGACTCTTAATGGGACTGGTAATAGGAGAGGGAGGAGGGGTGGAATTTGGGGTGGGAGGGCAAGTATGGTGGGAAGAATCACTATATTCCTAAAGTTGTACTTATGAAATTTGTACTCCTTAAAAGGTTTCTTTGAAAAAAAAAACAAAACACTGAACTCTTATCCTGAGTATCTGTGAATGAGAGTTCATTTGCAAATAAGGTCATTGCATGTGTAGTTAATTAAGTTAATATGCAATCACACTAGAATCAGATGGGTCCTTAAACCAATGTGACAGGTGTCCTTATAAGAAAATGGTCATGTGAAGACACAGAGGCACAGGGAAAATACCATGTGATGCTATGCGCACAGATTGAAGCTGCAGGTCAAGGAATGGCAGGGGTTGCTGGAAAAATCAGAAGCCAAGAGAATGGCATAAAAGAGGGACCAGTACTACAGCACAACAGGGTAAGCCACCATCTGCAGTGCCAGCATCCCATATGGGCATGCTCCCAGCTACTCCACTTCTGATCCAGCTTCCTGCTAATACATCTGGGAAAGCAGCAGAAGATAGCTCAAATGCTTGGGCCTTTGCACCCACGGGGGAGATCCAGATGAAGCTCCGGGCTCCTGGCTTTGGCCTGACTCAGCCTTGGCCATTGTAGACATTTGGGGAATGAACCAGCAGATTCAAGACCTCTCTCTGTGTCTCTCCCTCTCTCTCTATAATTCAGACTTTTCAAAATAAATAAATAAATCTTTGAGAGAGAGAGAGAGAGAGAGAGAGAGAGAGAGAAAGGCATTGAAGAAATTCTCTCCCAGAACATGAGAATGTAGCTGTGCTGGCACCTTGATTTCAGACTTCCAGGCTGCAAAAGTACAAAACAAAACATCTCTTATTTTAATACATACAATTTGTGATATTTTGTTATGACAATAACAGGAAATGAAAACATGCAGCATATTTTGAAAATAAGAAAGTTCTCAATTTACTTTCAGATTCTTAGCAGGTTTTCCTATACTCCTCTAAAGGCATGAAAGCAGAATAAACCCCAGTTCATAGTAATGAACAGAATTTGTTCAACAGAGGGGCTGGCATTGTGGCACAGCAGGTTGGGCCACTGCCTGCCATGCTGGCATCCCATATAAGGGCTAGTTAGAGGCATGGATGTTCCACTTCCCATCCAGTTCCCTGATAATGGCCTGGGAAAGCAGCAGAAAATGACCCAAGTGCTTGGGCGCCTGCACCCATGTGGGAGACCTAGATGAAGTTCCATGCTCATGTCCTTGGCCTGGCTCAGCAGTTGCCATTGCAGCCATTTGAGGAGTGAACCACTGAATGGAAGATCTCTTTCTTTGTGTAACTCTGCCTTTCAAATAAAATAAATAAATCTTTTTTAAAAGAGTTGTGCAACAGAACATTTCAACAAAAATAGCTTATAAAAGGAAAAAAAGGAGAATCTGGTATGTAGTATAATATTTCATACTTAAACATGACTGAAGAAAATATATTGAGGAAAATATATCCTTTTTCTATTCATGCAGTGTGGGGGCCATAGTACCATCAAGAGTCTAAAAAACATCTTCATTTGGATGTCCCAGATAGCTCAAATCCAATAGGTCCAAAACTGAACACATCATTTGTCAACTCCTTCTCCTTCTACCAAACTTTATCCTCCTCCAGTGACCTGCCTATCAGTAAATGATACCACAAACCATCCCATTACTCAAATCAAGCCCTAGAAATAATCTTTGGCTGATTGAGAGCCCAAGTCAATTCTGTTTAATTAACCAAGAGGTCTGTATTAAATGAGCCTTGAGTCTGAAGACTAGCTCCCAAAGGATGTGTGAGTTGGGATTGAATGACTTTGGGCTTACATCATTTCCCATATGTTCAAAACTGTATGAAGCCAATGATACAGGAGGACTCAGGGGTCAGCTTTGTGACAGGTCAGAGGAAAGAAAGCCCTACATTTCTAGTATGTATTTGTGGCAATACAGTTGTATATAAATAAACTACCAATCAATAAAAAAAATAATCTTTGGCTGTATCCCTCCCCGCACCACGACATTCCTATCTCACTGGTTACTAATACTAGCTAATTTTCCTCTTAAATGTCTCTTAGATGTACCTTCCTTTCCCCAGTCCTGATACAAATATTCTAGTTCAGACATATCAGCTGTTTCTGAGATTATACCCAACTCCTCTGCCTATCTCAGCTCCTGTTCACTGAAGCAATGAGAACAATGAGGTCATTCTGCAGAAAGATCAGGGAGGTCATACTGCAGACAAAGCAGCAGCAAGTCCCAAAGGCTCAGGGACTTACAGCAATGAAGGTTCATTTGTTACTCTTGGTACCTGTCTCTCTAACCAGTGGGGGAGATTCTGTTTTATGTCATTGGGTACCCAGATGGATGACATACCTGCCACCTGGCATATCACTGGCTGCCATCAAGGTGAAATCATAAATGAGAATTTGCACATCTGAAACGTTTCCATTCGTATGTGACTGTCAGTCAAGAGAAGCCACATGACCACACCTTTCTTTAAGGAGCCAGAGAAATACAATCCTAGCCAATAGGATAAGATGCCGAAATGCATGGCCAGATGGTGCCCACAACCACTAACACCTACTGGCTCACCCCCTGTAAAGCAACAAAAGTGTCTTTCCAAAGTAGCAATTGAACATTTTTCATGAACAAGCAGTGGAATGAATATCAATTTTTTTAAAAGACAAAAATCAGGGGTTGGCACTGTGGCTTAGTAGGTTAAACCTCTGCCTGAGGCACTGGCAAACCATTTGGACACTGGTGTGAGTCCCGGCTCTTTCACTTCCAATCCAGCTCCCTGCTAATACACCTAGGAAAGCAGCAGAGGATGGCCCAAGTCCTTGGGCCGCTGCACCCACGTGGGAGACCTGGAAGAAGCTCTTGGCTCCTGGCTTCAGATCAGCCCAGCTCCAGCCATTGCAGCCATTTGGGGAGTGAACCAGCAGATGGACGATCTCTCAATCTCTGTCTCTCCCTCTCTCTTTGTAACTCTGCCCTTCAAATAAAATAAATAAATATTTTAAAAAATAATATTTGAATTATTTAAAAAACAAAAAATCATATAGATCTTCCAAAAACATCTAAAACTAATCTTGAACAAAGAAATCTTCTAAATAAATTTACATGGCCATATTCGTTTCAGTGGTGGGATTATTCATTGCTTTATTCTTTGTGCTTTTTTGAGTCTTCACAATAAACCTTTCAGATTGTTATAACAAAGGAAGAGGAGAGAGACAGAGGAAGGAATAGTGTCTGTTGAACAGCTGCCCTTAAGCGTAGACAGAATGAGAAACATGAACATTTCACCACTTCTCCAAGAGCAATTACAAGCATCAAAGTGCACATATCTCAACAATGGAGAAGTTAAAGTCAGCAATTAACTCAGGCACTGCACTGCCTCACCCAATAATGTTAGGGTTCAAAATGCAATTGTTGCTAAACCTTTTCACTTCCTACGTCATGGTCTGTTAAAAGCCAAATTATCATTCTTCTCCTACCATATTTTCAAAGATCATCTTGGCATGCATGTGTACACACACATACACCTGGAGAACATGTAAATGTGTCTGTATGCATGTGTGTGTGTTTGTACATATATATAAAGCCTTCAAAAAGTTCATGGAAATGGGTAAAAGCTAACTTTATTTCGGCGAGAATTTTTTTAATCCATGCATAGATTTTTCATAATATGTCTTTTTATGAACTTTTTGGAGATGCCGTGTAGACCTGTGTTTCAAAACTGTGCCAAAATTAACTTATCTCTTTATTCCATTTCCACAAGTTTTTTGAAGCACTCTCAAATACATAGTGGGGAGAACTGGACCCCACAAGAGTGAGAAGTGGCTTTTCACAGTAGAATTGTCAGTAGAAGTGACAGTACTGCAACATCCAGGTTTCCTAACCACAGGTGGCATCTCCTACCTAAATCTAGACAAACCCATGGTTCTGTGAGCCTTGCCACAAGCTTTCATAGAACCAGGCTGGCCCTGCTCTTGCTGCATTTCTGTTGCCTCTGAAACCCATAACCTGCCCCTCCGCCCCTTCAATGAATGTGATTTCACTTTTTATTCAGAGTAGAATTAATTAAAACAAGAATTTTTTATAATTTCTGATCATCAACATTTAAAAGTTTAATATCTTCTACTGAACATTCTATCTTGTTTGGAAAAGAAGCCATGCAAAAGATTCATATTCTCTTACAATAAATTTCCTCTAATAAATGAAAATTAAATGACAAATCTGTCCCAAGGCCTGTGTATTTCCAGACTTAAAGTATGAGTAGAATCACCAAGGATTTAAACCCTGCTCTAAAACTCTGCCAAAAACTGCCCTTTTAATACGGTTCTTTCAAGTTTCAATAGAAGATAAATTAAAATGGTGGCTTGTCCTTAAAATTCTGCCAACGAAACTTTGGTTGCCACAGAATCAGGCATGCAAGTTATCCCTTTGATGAGGCCTAACCCTATGGCGTGAATTTCATGTCTTCCCATAATGAGGCCTGAAGACTTAGCCAAGTCCTGGAGGAGTTGATTCAACTCACACAAGTGGGCAGAGCAATGCAGCTCAGAATGCTAGTGCAACATGAACAGGTTGATGTGCTGGGCAGGCAAAAGAAAGCAGTGACCTTCAGAAAACAAATCCTGGGGATGTGTTCATCCACTCTTGTCAGCAAGAAAGATTAGCATCACCTCCTGACTCTTCCATAGGAAGTAAATAAAGAACTTAGACAGGAATGTCATCTCCATATAGCTGGCACTGTTTATATCAGGTTGAACCATATGAAAATGTCATTTTTGTATGTCAACAGTATTTGATACTGGCAATGGCTTATGATTCAATCTGATATACCCTTGACAACATAGCATCTTGATTACAGTCCTGCAAAGTGAAATTTGTTATGTTCGTTTTGCAGAAGAGGTGATTGGTTCAGACGGCTTGAGAGACATTTCTAGGTTGTGCTACAAAGTGTAGTAAAGTTGGGATAGAACCCCAGCTCATCCCTGTAAACTGCATCCCTCTGTCACCCTTTCTTCATGTAGTCACCTGTCTGCCTCGTAAGATGAGCTTACCTCACTCACAAGGGCAGAAGCCAAAGCTATTTAAGCTCAACAAATTTGTAGATTCTTAGAATTAAGAATTAATTAATTAAGAATTAAAAAGAATCTTTCTTTTTAAGGATGTGTTTGTCCAGTACAAAAGAGATTACCCATTCCCATTGATTTAGTCATAATTTTTTCACTTGCTCATTTCATTGGTAGAAGCTTTTGAATGAGCACTATGATATACAAGTACATTTATTTATTTATGACATGCATATCCTAAGTATTAACATATTACATAAATTTAAATGGAAGAGAAAAATAAGAAGAATGATACAAAGACTAAATGAATATTTTAAATTATTTTAAAAGTTGCATTGTTTGCATGAGATTCTTTTTATATTAACATTGTGATTGACTGCTTAATTCATTTATAGAAACTTGGCTTAGCCCTGTGTTTGAAGATGTGGCTAGTACAGTTTATCTCAACACTAGGTTTCAATGAATGCTATTTTTGAGGAATTATGTGCTAAATTATGTAGATAAAAATAGAAATGACCGGGCCAGCGCCGCGGCTCACTAGGCTAATCCTCCGCCTAGCGGCGCTGGCACACCGGGTTCTAGTCCCGGTTGGGGCGCTGGATTCTGTCCCGGTTGCCCCTCTTCCAGGCCAGCTCTCTGCTGTGGCCTGGGAAGGCAGTGGAGGATGGCCCAAGTCCTTGGGCCCTGCACCCCATGGGAGACCAGGAGAAGCATCTGGCTCCTGCCTTCGGATCAGTGCGGTGCACCGGCCGCAGCGCACCGGCTGTGGCGGCCATTGGAGGGTGAACCAATGGCAAAGGAAGACCTTTCTCTCTGTCTCTCTCTCTCACTGTTCACTCTGCCAGTCAAAAAAAAAAAAAAGTAGAAATGACCAGTTATGACTACTCATTCATGCTACTCACATTTTAACCCATCCCTTATGAGAACTCATTTGTTGAAATGCAAGCAAATTTCCATTTTCTCTAGGGTCAACTACATGTTTCTGTAAGTTAATCAGAAGATACCATTTTCTCAACAAAGAGGACAAAACTATTCAAACTCTTCATTTTGAAGGTTTTTAAATAGGTTAAAATTTTCCTATTTGTGTAGAGTTCTTTTCATATGTCATAATTTTTAGTATGATAAGGAAAACACAGTCTTCATTATTTGCTGACTAGCATGGTTACACCATCCACTTGTTCTGCAAAAAAGGCTTGCAGATTTGCAGTGCTCATCTTTACATAGGAAAAAGATGTCGAGACTCTTTACATCTGACCATTCTTTCAACATCTTTGAGTTGAGATTTTTGCAATCTTTCCCTCTCTTTATGAATTATTCTAGAAGATATGATTTGTGATAATATAAACTACAGGTCTAATTATGCAGGTATATGTAAACTAAAGACAATCCAATGTTAAGTGAAATAAGCCAGACACAGAAGGACAAATACTGCATGCTTTCCCTCATGTGGAAACTAAATATGACTTAATGTGAACATAGAATAGTAATTATTAGAGCCTGGGGGGAATTGGGGATGAAGGGTAGAAGGAGGTTGGAAAATGGATACCAAATCAGAGTTAGAGAGAAGGATTAATTCCCAGTCTTACACAGCACAGTGGGGTGACAATAGCTCACAATAACCTGTTATGTATTATCTGAGCAAATAGAAGAGAGAAGCTCCAAGACTCCAATCATAAAGTAATGAAAAACTGGGGGAAATGTTAATTATCTTGGTTTGATCTAAACACCTTGTATACATTTTTTGAAATACTAAACTGTACTCCATAAATATGAGCAATTATTGCTAATTAAAAATTTTAGAGTTTTGAAAAGTAAATACATTTTAAAGGAGACTAAAAGGCAGTATGATGAGTTCTCCTGGTTGGATTCTGTTCTGTATAAAAGTCGTCTTCAAAGAGTTTGTGGAAAATGAATATTATGAAATAATTCTGCATGTTAAAAATTAAAAATTCTTCCACCAAAATAAACTTACCTTTTAATTCCACCTTCCAAGAACTTTTTAAAAGGCTCTTGTACCTGTGTAATCCATCACACTTTGAAAATGCTATCAACTTAAACCTGGAGTTTTTTATATCTATGCTCCATGTGAAGACCTAGAGGTAAAATTTGATTCCTTTGTGGTTATTAAAAATCTATCACACTAGAGGCCGGTGCCGTGGCTCACTAAGCTAATCCTCCACCTGCATGTGCCAAATAGTACGTCTTGGATTTTAAATATCTATACATATCCATGCATAGTTACAGAAGCACAGGAAACTGATTTTTCAGTTCTAGTCCTGGTCTGGGCGCCGGATTCTGTCCCGGTTGCTGCTCTTCCAGTCCAGCTCTCTGCCGTGGCCCAACAGACCAGGAGGAAGCACCTGGCTCCTGGCTTCGGATCGCACCAGCCATAGCAGCCATTTGGCGGGGGGGGGACCAATGCAAGGAAGACCTTTCTCTCTGTCTCTCCCTGTGGGGAAAAAAAAATCTATCACACTAGACACAAATGATTTTCACTAGCAATGCATGTGAAACTGAGATCTCTGGGCCTCCTGGAGTCATTGTCAGGAAGACTTTTAAGACTTCAGGGGTCAGACTCCTAAACTTCTCTCTCAGTAGCTCTCCAACTTAATTCCTTTGACCACAGGACTATAACAACTTCTCTTCACTCTTTGTGTGAGATCATATCTTTGCCAAATATGCTTATAATACACATTACTTATATTTGTGTACGACTTAAGTCACCTATGACAGAGATTCTTAATACTGGCCAACAGGTTTACAGGATCAGAATTATCTAGGATATGTGCACATTAGTGAGGGGCAGCAAGTCCTATTACCTGGAGATTCAGATTTAATAGATCATTACTGGGATTGTAGAACTGTAACTACAAAATATCACTATTGATTCTAATGACTGTTTGAAGCAACACTTTTTATTTCTTCTTATTTAAGTATCTTATGTTTTTAAAGATTTTTTTTTTATTTGAAAGGCATGGTGAGAGAGAGAGAGAGAGAGAGAGAGAATCCATCTGCTGGTTCATTTCCCAAATGGCAGCAAAAGCCAGGACTGGGCTGAGCCTGGAACTCCATCCAGGTATCCCAAGTAGATGCAGGGGCCCAAGGACTAGGCCATCCCCTGCTGCTTTCCCAGGTAAGCAGAGTAGCAGGGAGCAGAGTAGCCAGAACTCTAACTGGCTCCCATGTGGGACGCTGGTTACAGGAGGTGACTTAACCCACTGCACCACAATGCTGGCCTCCCTTTATGTATCTTATTTGCCACTAATAAACCTATTCATTATTGAACAACTTTGAAATAAATTATGGAAGCGTTTTATAAATCTTATAATGGATCTGCTTTAGTTAATTTTCATTGCTATAACAAAATGCCTAAGGCAGGTTAGCTTAATAAAGGAACAAAGTTTATTTTGATTCACGGGTCTGGAGGTTTGGATGGGTCGCATTATTCAGCCTTTGATGATGGTTTTCTTGTTAGTAGAGTCACAAAGTGGCATGGAGTATCACCTGGCCACAGACAGTGCATGCACATGCAAAGAAAGGGTCTGTGAGTCAAGGGACAGAGGGAGCGGTTCTGTCCCAAGTCAAGCTTGGACAACAACTCTCTCAAGCGAACTACCTTCCAAAGTCATCCCCAACAACTTAAAGACCTCACAATAGATGCCTCCCTTCCCAACAGTGCCACCTTGGGACCAAGCCTGTAACACACGGGCCTTCAGGGGACATTTAACACTCAAACCTCAGCACCGCCAAATGAAGACTACTTTGTGGCATGAAAAACCATTCCTTAAGTTGGCACTTCTTAACTTAGTAGTCTGGGATTTTTTTTTTAATATTAGGTTATACTAAGGCAAGGTTAATCCTCATTGATTGAACATTTATTTCTGCTATGCTTGCATGAATGTAACTCTTCAATTATTTGATTCTAAAGTGAAAAATCAGTTTCCTGTGCTTCTGTAACTATGCATGGATATGCATTGATATTTAAAATCCAACATGTACTATTTGGCTTTTAATCCTTTCAGTGATAATTATTTTAATAACAAGTAAAGAACCCACTGAGGCGGCATCACATATGGGTCCTGGTTCTAGTCCCAGCTGCTCCTCTTCCGATCCAGCTGCCTGCTATGCCTGGGAAAGCAGTAGAAAATGACCTTAGCACTTGGGCTCCCACCCGTGTGGGAGAAGAAGCTCCTGTCTCCTGGCTTCAGATCAGTGCAGCTCTGGCCATTGTGGCAATTTGAGGAGTGAACCAACAGAAGGAAGACCTTTTCTCTGTCTCTCCCCCTCACTGTCTGTAACTCTACCTCTCAAGTAAACAATACCAATAATAATAAAAGAACCCTCATAACAATAGGGCTCCAAAAGTTCTTTTTGTATTATATATCTGCCACTCTTCTACCATATGTTTTGTAACAATGACAAGACCATTCTGATAAGCTTAAATAGTATAAGTAGAGGTTGAGGGAAATGACATGAGAGTTAGACTGTCAGGGACAGAATCTCAGTCCCTCCCCTATTAGCCTAAATTGTTGGTTTCCATTCTCCTACTCTGTAATATACCCATTTTTTAGATTGTTTGGGGGATTAAATGAATGGTTAACAAATAATACTTAGAACAGTATCTGAGGGGGCCGGTGCTGTAGCGCAGCAGGTTAACGCCCTGGCCAGAAGCGCCGGTATCCCATATGGCCGCCGGTTCGAGACCTGGCTGCTCCTCTTCCAATCCAGCTCTCTGCTGTGGCTTGGGAGGGCAGTGGAGGATGGCCCAAGTCCTTGGGCCCCTGCACCCACATGGGAGACCCAGAGGAAGCTCCTGGCTCCTGGCTTCGGATCGGTGCAGCTCCGGCTGTTGTGGCCATCTGGGGAGTGAACCAGCGGAGGGAAGACCTCTCTCTCTCTCTCTGCCTCTCCTTCTCTCTGTGTAACTCCGACTTTCAGATAAATAAATAAATCTTTAAAAAAAAAAGAACAGTATCTGGCACTCAATAAATAGTGGCTATTATTTTATGAGCTAATGGACAAAAAGATATTGCTTATAGCCAGATAAGATTGTTGTATTCTTGAGGTAAGACAGACAGGAGCAAAGATCACATACAGTAATCAAACTTCCAACAGAATCTTATTATAGGATATCAAAACATAACCGTGGGGGCCGGTGGTGTAGCGTAGAAGGCTGAGCTGCCACCTGCAGTTCTGGTATCCCATGTGGGCGCCAGCTGGAATTCTAGCTACTCTGCTTCAGATCCAGCTCCCTGCTAATGCATCTGGGGTGGGGGCAGAGAAAGATGGCTCCTGCACCCATATGGGAGGCCTGGAAGAGGCTATGGATGGGTTCCTGGCTTCAGTCTGGCCCAGCCCCAGCCATTGTGGCCATTTGGGGAGTGAACCAGAAGATGGAAGATATCTCTCTTGCTCTCTCATGGTCGCTCTCTCTCTCTCTCTCCTCTCTCCTTACCTCCTGTCTCTGCCTTTCAAATAAACAAATAAATCTTCAACTTGTAGTGTTTCTAAAAGAATAAAATAACTGTGGTATATTCTTAGAATTATATGGGCAACATTTCAAAGAAAGCTAAGAACTTAACATTCCAAATAGTACATTTATGAATTTGACAGAACTTAAAAGTCTCTCCACAAATACTACTATTACAAAAATAAATAATGAGGAAATAATCAAAGTAGCCATGGGAAAAACACCAGGCTACTAAATTCTGATTGCCATTTCCTCTGCTGTGACCGCGAGCACCACTGAGACAAGAGCAGCTTCAGGTGGTGATGACGTTCTGGATTGCTCTCTGGAGTGCATTTGGGGCAAAGCCCAAGATGCCTTCGCTTTAACCCCGATGGAAGCCACTAGTTGTTACAAGGAACAACAGTCATGTTGGGTGGGCTTAGTTCCCAGGAAACAAAGAAACCATTATCCCATCATCAGTTACAAGGGTCTTCTGATAGGGGGAAAAGGATTTTCCCCTTTGCTTTAACTCAGTCCTCTTTGGGAGAGAGAGCACCTCCCCAGGAATCCAAGTGGTCAGGATACACAGTGGAGTGCATTCTCTTCCTCGTCAGGAAAGTTTTTCCCTGGGACCCATCTTTTTAAATGTACAACTAATGGGTTTATTCAGGGTAGAAGCCTAAACTTGTGATGCAGACATTACATAGATTTTATTTCTAACTCTGATGTTCATCTGTTTTATATTTTATATATGCTACACCATCCAATCTTTTTAGACAGGAATTTCCATCTTTAAAATGCTTACAGATCAGATAACACATGGCTATCTTTATTATTATTATTTCTCCAACGTTTATCAGATGCATCTGGGTTATGCTCCATAAATACTTCATTGAATGAATTTGCACTAGATCATATGTTAATCATCATTAGCTACGTTACAAAGCTTCAGGTCCAGAATATTCCCTGTTACTTGCATAAATTGCAATGTTGAGTTCCTCTCATTTTTGAAATTAGGGCTCATGTTCCCAAATCAGTTCTACCCTGAGCAAAGTGTTACCTGACTAATACAGTCCTTTGATTTTTGCTTCCTTTTTAGTGGTTATTTTCAATGGAGAGGCCTTCTAAAACAGCACAATTTTGCTATGAATTTATAGATATTGCCATAGTTAGAAAAGATGAAATAAGCACTCTATTCTCTGGTTTCTCTAAATGTTCTTTGTATAGTGTGCATAATCATGCACTGGCATCACTAATAAATGTTTGGGACTTCCCACCAAATAACAAAAGTCTGAACTTTTAGAGTAAGCAAGCTTTAAAAACAAAACACCTTCTGTGTTCTTTGTTATCTGCTTTGACCTTCTTTAATTATTTGATGTTTTACCTTCTGGAGAAAAAAATCTTTTATCTATCAATATTTTTCATTTAAGCCACATGTAACAAATCACGACCTAAAAGGTGAAGTATCAATAAGACAGCTATGCATGCATAAGTGAAACAAGCGAATCAGGGAAACAACTAGAAAGCCATGAACTAATTCATTTATTCACAACATTTTATTGATTTATCTACAAGGCTTTGAGGATACAGAGTGAACAAGACAAAGTGCTTGGGTGTTGACCTTCAAATGTATATAAGAAGCTGATGTTTTGGTGGGAAGACAGAAACAAAGAGATAAGCATAATATGTATATATATATATACACATTTGTATATATAAACACACACATATATTTTTACTATTATAGAGTGCTAAAGGCCCTGAAGACAAAAAGAAAAAAATACCAGCAATCACTGGTGATAACAAGTGATTGTAGGTGCAATTATCTTAGAGGAATGGTTAGAGAAGGCTCCTTTCAAAGGGTGCCTAGAGCCCAGATATGAACGAGGGAGCCATACGGACAAATGAGGTAAGAGCACTACAGAGCAGAGGGGATGAGGCCAATCACAAAGGCCCAAGGACTCCTGCTGGACTTGTTCCAGGACAGCAAGAAGGATGTAGAGCAGTGAGCAGCAGTGAGAATGAGAGGTCAGTGAGGCAGTCAGAGGCAGTATCTTAGGAGATCTTGCTGCCATGATAACATTTAAATTTCAGGCTAAATGTGAGGGGAAGCTATGGTAAAGTTGAAAGCCAAAAATCGATACTATTTAGTTTCCATGTTAAAGGGATCCTTCTGGCTGCCCTGAGAGAAATAGACTGGGGAATTTGGGGGAGGGGGGCCAAAGGGTAGATGGGCAGTGGTTCTAGTTAGGAGGCTGTTGGCTGTACCTAATCAAGTTCATAACCGTGGCTTGGATAAAAGTGATCACTTTGAAGGAGATAAAAATGAGCAGGTCTTACACATATTTTAAAAGCAGAGCAACGGGATTGGCTCATGATTGGATGTAGAGTATGAGAGAAGAGTCACATACTTGGAATCCAAAACTCTAAGGGTCTTTTCTAAATAAATGAATGAAGGAGATGCCATTACTGAACCAGAGAACACTAAGGGAAAAGTAAATATGGAGGAGAAAATAGAGTTCTGTTTCAAGCATGCTAAATTAGAGATATTAAATGGACCCCTAGTTGGGCTATTGTGGACAATTTCATATACAAATCTGCATTCCATGAAAGAGAGTTGGGAAAGGATGTAAATTAGGGAATTCATCAATTGAGATGGTATGTGAGGTCAAGAGACTGTGTAAGTGAGCATAACCAGAGAGGAGAAGCCACCCAAGACTGAGCCCCAGGGCCTTCAACCTTCAAAGCCAATAGAAAAGGATGATCTGGCGAAGCAGGTGAGGAATCGTAGCCAGTGAAGTAGGAAGAAGACTAGGATTGTGCAGTGCTGGAAACCACATGCATAACAAAGGAGAAATTAACTGGCTCAGCCAAATACTTCTAGAAGTTTAGATATAATGAGGACTAATAAAGGGTCATTGGATTTGGAGGTTGTTGGAAGTCTTGAAAATAATGGGTGTAGTGGAGTGTTAGGGATAAAGGTTGTAGATTTACAAGAGTGGCAGTGGAGCAGTCTCTGTGGCGTAGCCGGTAAAGCTGCTGTCTGCAGTATTGGCGTCCCATATGGGCACTGGTTTGAATCCAGGCTGCTCCACTTCCAATCCAGCTCCCTGCTAATGCACCTGGGGAAGCAGAGAGGTTGGCCCAAGTGTTTGGGCCCCTTCACCCATGTGGGAAACCCAGAAGGAGCTCTTGGCTCCTGGCTTCAGCCTGGCCCGGCCCCAGTTATTATGTCCATTTGGGGAGTGAACCAATGAATGGAAGATTTCTCTCTCTCCCTCCCTCTCTCTCTTCTTCTTCTTTTCTTTGTAACTCTACCTTTCAAATAAATAAATCTTTTAAAAAAGAGGAGTAGAGGTAAAGAAATGGAAACAGTGAGTTTAAGTAACTTTCAAAATTGGCTGTAAAGGGGGACAGAGAGATGGGACAGGAGCTGCAGAGCATTGCAGGACCAAGAGAGTATTTTTTTAAAATTATTTATTTATTTGAAACTGGCAGAGAGAGAGAGAGAGAGAGAGAGAGAGAGAGATCCACTGGTTCACTCCCCCATATGGCTACAATAGCAAGGGCTAGAAGCCAGGAACCAGGAACTCCATCCAGGTCTCCCATATGGGTAACAGGAGCCCAAGTACTTCAGTGGTTATCTGTTGCTTCCTTGACACATTAGCAGAGAGCTGGATCAATGGAAAGTAGCTGGGAGTCAATCAGCACTATGATATGGAATGTGGGCATCCCAGGTGGCAACTTAACCCACTAAACCACAGCACTGACACCCAAAGAGGAATTTTTTTTAGTTGAAGATATTATGACATCCTTGTGTGCCAATGAGAATGATCCAGGAGAGAAGACAAAATTAATGATACCAAGGAGAAAAGCAGCGTTTGCAGGCAGAAAGTAGAGGAGACATAAAAGTCAACATGTGAGAGGTGGGCCTTAAGTTACCATTAAGAGGGTAAGTGAGACATATGGATTCCAATGCAAGAAGTTGGAAAATTGAGTAAAAGAACCAGGACAATCTTTTCCCACTGACTCATTTTTTCTCAGTGAAATACAAAACAAGGTCATCAGCTGAGAGTGAGGAGGTCGGAGGCATTCTGGCAGCATGAGAAGAGAGCAGAAGGTGGAAATGTGGCTGGGATTGCCAGCCAGCACTGAGGGCGAACTTCAGGTTACAGCCATAAATTTCAAGTGTCATGGATGAGTGTTTTTCTCCAGCCAAATTCACTTGCCTAAGTGGAATTTCAGGGTAGGCATAGAATCAGATATAATTCTGAGACCTTAAGTATCAATAAATAAAACTCATCTTACCTTCCTGAACACAGGAAGACAGACACAAAAGAGCAAGCTTCCTTCCGTAAAACGGATGGGAGAATGTAGCTTCCAGACAAGTAGAGTGGAAACACTTCACTCTGGATTCATCTTGCTGCTGGGAGGACTTTTCCCTCAGAACAGGCCAAAATGTACTCTCTGGGAAGACAGGAGGAAGGGAAGAGAAGAGAGGGAACTAGGCATGCTCCCCTCCACATCCTCCCACCGGGAGACCTCATTATACCTCCAGCAGGAAGGAGGGAGGGAGGAGTAGGGAAGGAGGCTGGAAGGTGGCAGGCTCAGGGCTTCTCCACTCTGTCTGCACATGGCAGTCTCCTGGGGATCATTCAAAAGAAACTGATGCTTGGGTACATTCACAGAGATTCTGCTCTAACTAGTCTGGGGTGCCAACTGGGCATCTGGATTTTTCAAAAGTCCCCTCAAGGGATTCTAATTCAAAGCTAAGGTTTTCCCCTAACAGACAAGAAACATGACTGGAATTCTCCAGGCAAGTATGACAGAATCAGAAAGAGGAGAAATAAATTAAGAAGACCTTCTGGGTAGGGGAGGTGGTGGCAGCATTGTGTCATGGTGAGTTAAGCCTCCACTTTGACACCAGCATCCCATATTGGAGTGCCACTGGTTTGAGTCCTGGCTGCTTGGTTTCCCATTCAGCTCTCTGCTTATGTACCTGGGAAGGCAGAGAACAGCCCAAGTAACTGAGCACCTGCACCCATGAGGGAGACCACAATGGAGTCCCTGGCTCCTTGATTTCAGCTTGGATCAGACCCAGCTGTTGCAGCCCATTTGGAGCATGAGCTAGCGCCACTAAGATTGCTCTCCCTCACTCTCCATTGCTCTGCCTTTCGAACAAATAAAAAAATCATTTAGAAGAATGCTTTTTGAAAAATCATTACATTGATGCATCATGGAATTTCAAAGGGAGAGGACAGTTCAGGGAGTTAAGAGGTAGAAAGGCCAGCAAGTTGTGTGGATGTTCTGGAAGGTTGCAGAGGTGTTGAAGCCAGGCTACAGAGGAAAGGAGCTGGAAGAACAGGAGGTGAATATCGGAGAACCGGATGCTTGACTTGAGTTGGGAGTTGAGATGCTGGGGTCTGACTGAACACAGGAGCAGGCAACTGAGGTTGGGTGTTGTCTTCATCTGTTTCTTATTGCTGTAACTGATTACCACAACCTGGGTAACCTATGAAGACAAAAAGTTTATTCATCTCATGGTTCCAGAGGCCCAAGGTAAGGAGCTACATCTGGTGAGGTCTTCTTGCTGGTGGGAACTCTGCACAATCCAAGGCAGTGCAGGGTATCCCATGGGGAGGCAGGACATGCTCCTCTTCACAAAAAGCCACAGTCCCACTGGATTAGGGTCCACCCTTATGATCTCATTCAACTTAATTACTTCTCAAGGGTCCCACTTCCAAATACCATGGCCAGATTAAGTTTCTACCCTCTTCATACCTCACAATGGGGATTACATTGCAGCATTAGCTGGGGAGATTCAAGCCATAGCTGGTGTAAAGCAAGAGCATTGGAGAGAAGGAGATCGTGGGCAAAGGAGACCAGCGTGCTGGATGAATCATCAGTACGGACATTAAAATGACCAGAAATGAAGACGTGAGTCATGATGGCCATAGTAGCCTGGGTTCCAGAGACAGGAAGACAAGCAGATCTACAGTTCCCAGGGACGGTGAAGTTAAGGGGATTCCAGCTGGGTGTTTGTCTATTTTGCTACTGCTCTTTTTCCTTTAACAGGTAGCCAATTTCATCTAGGTAGATTTTTTTTTATTTGATAGATAAAGTTAGTGAGAGAGAGAGAGAGAGAGAGAGAGAGAAAAGTCTTCCTTCCATTGGTTCACCCCCCAAATGGCTGCTGTGGCCAGAGCTACGTCTATCCAAAGCCAGGAGCCAGGTGCTTCCTCCTGGTCTCCCATGCGGATGCAGGGGCCCAAGCACTTGGGCCATCCCCCACTGCCTTCCCGGGCCACAACAGAGAGCTGGACTGCAAGAGGAGCAACCAGGACTAGAACCCAGCGCCCATATGGGATGCCGACACCGCAGGCAGAGGATTAACCAAGTGAACCATGGCACCGGCCCCTCTAGGTAGATTTGAGAGAGGGTGAGAATAAGGTACTGAGGCAGAGAAAAGGCTTACTACTAATTTTCCCATACTGATTCACCGTTGGTAAAATTAAGAAAAGGCCAATGAAATGTTTACCATGAGACCTGCGACACATGCATTATGAAATTCCATATCTTTCTTGTTACTGTCACACATGCAGTGCATGCACAAATATGGATGCCGTGCTTGGTCTTCTCTGAGATTGCGTACTCCAGTTTGTTTATAAGGGTCTGCTCTTACTTTGCTTTTATTGTTGATGAAGAACTGTGCAGGCACGGATCACTTTTCATGTGTTTATTCTGCTAATTCCTCACCTCGGGACATTTCCCTTCCATTCCATCTTTCCCTGCTTTCCCCCAATCTTCCAATTTGCTATGCAGCAATAATTTCCCTTCACACTGCTCCTGCCAGATGGCTTTGGTTCTCTGCCCTCTCACCAAGCCCCCCATGAGAACAGCTGCCATTGTCATTGCTGTGAACACATCGCGGCTTTGAACCCATAGCTGCGACCCAAGCTGGATGCTCAGCATCGGGATGGGCCTGGCGCTCATGCAAGGAACCATGAAAATAGCACACACTTTGCCTTGCTGCTGTTTAGCGAAAGCCCTTAGAAAAGGCTCTTTAGCATTTTTCCAATCATCTGTTTATCCAAATCTCATTGCAGAGTTTAATTCCTTTACCACCTGAATCAGCCTCCTAACCATGAAGTTCTCTTTGAGGCTTGAACTCAATTAGAACCCCACATTTCCTACACTGAAAATCGATGTGATAAAACAACTGTCTGGGGTGTGTGTGTGTGTGTGCACACATTGGTGACTCTGTCTCTTTTGAAACCCAGCATGTTCTCTTATACACATCCACATTTTTTTATGTAAAACATGAGCACTCAATGAGAAACATAACGATTTGGTGGCTGCTGGCAAAATCTTCCTGTAAGTCAGCCTCTGAGCGGAGGAGTAACTTTGCTGTTCATCTTTGATGCTGAGACACACCCGGTCGGTCCTGGCACTGAAATTCTGTTATTGTGACACTGCCTGAGAAGATCATATTTTTGAGGACTGTATGATGACCGGTTAGCCTTCGGCCTAAAAACACAAAAAGACCCCTGAATCCAGTTCCCTGTAGACCAATATGCATTTCAAAGGCACGGCCCGTGTAGTCAGTGGGTTAGGGTTTTTGTGTTGTTTTCTTTTTCTTTCTGTTTGGGGGGGGGGTGGGGCGGGGAAAGGAGAGGGGGCTCTCTTTCATGTTAATCGAATTGTGCACAACCCAGGCACTTTTCACCGCGCAGGGAAACGTTTTCTTCGGCGGCCCTTCCCTACCACACGCTCGGGCCTCCTGTCACTCCTCGCCTGCTGTGGTCATGACGAGCGCACATTTCAAGGAGATTCCCAGGAAGGGGCCGTATTCGGCTTTGCTGCCCAGGAATGCGCTAGCCCCTCACTTGGCAGCGAATGAAAGTGGGTATTAGTTTCTCAGAGGGCCAGGAGGGACACGCGAGAGGGGCCTCAAGCATGATACATCTCCCCCCCTCCCCGCCCGGCCCCCGCCCCGAAAGCCTCATGGAGCGCTCAGCACGCCTGCGAGAGGAGAAAATGAAAAGCAAGCAGAGCTTCTCCAGAGTTGACTTCTCCGCATTTTGCTTCGTTCGGTTTTGGAGAGAGATGCGAGAGGTTTGCCCTCCCCCCGCCCCCCGCGAACGAACGGAGTTAAATTATGCAGCTGCGAAGACGCCAGGCCCTCTAGAAGGGATGCTCCGTTTAGATTTTCCACAATGCTATTCAAGTGCTTATTTTCCTCCTGAAGAGACACAAACAGATGCAAACTTCTGTAAACACTTTAGAAATGAATTCAGCGAGTTTGGCCTCTCAGCAGTGCTCAATAGCTGACAGAAAAATGTCTAATTAGTGCAAGTGGAAATAATAGGGCCACTTGGATTCCTTCCATACTCCTCCAAGTCTACTTTTCCAAGGCGCTCAAAGGCCCTTTTGTGTGGCAGGTCACCCTCTCTCAGGCTTTTGTGAGGCAATCTATTAAGAGGAGAAGGGGGAAAAATAGATTAGGCGACGTTCCGCGCTCAAATACAGGGGGTGTGCGTGCGGGACGCAGAGCGGCGTGTTCGCGGCATCAGTGTACAGGTGCGTAGGGAGGAATTCCTCTGAGAGCCCCAGCGGAGAGCCGCGCGCCTGCGAGCTGAGAGCCCCTCGCTGTCACCATCCAGCTTCCTTGGGCTACAGAGCCTGCTCCTGTTCCATTTTATGTCTCTGTATCTGCTAACATCAATCCTCAGAGTTAACGAAGCAAAGGGAGCGATTAAAAGAAAGGAGAGGGCCGAGATAAGCCTCACAGATGTTACATGTATGACCCATTATTTCTGTCTTCCTCTATTGAAAATCCCACTAAAAGTTACTTTGAGAGCCTGTCTTGGCCTGTTGAACTTTTGTCACACACAAGAGTGGGATGAATGGCTGATTTCTTTTCCTACTTATTTTCATAGTATTCCATGTCAGCTATTAAACATTCACAACCTGCCAAGCTTTATTGCTGAGCATTTAAACTCTTATTTATTTATTTAAAAGGCAGAGAGAGAAAAGAAAAGAAAGAGAAAGGAAGGAAGGAAGGAAGGAAGAAAGAGAGAGAAAGAGATCGCCTATCCACTGGTTCACTCCCCAAATGCCGTCTATCGTCAGGACTGGAACATGCCAAAGCAAGGAGCTAGGAACTCAGTCCAGGTCTCCAAATGGTGGCAGGTACACAACTACTTGATCCATCACCTTTTGGCTCACAACATGCTCTTTAGCAGGAAATTGGAATTCGAAGTGGAGCTGGGACTGAAACCCAAGCACTCCAATATGGGATTTGGGCATCCCACACAGCATTTTACTACTGCACCAAGTGCACACCTCCATGCTGGACATTCAACCTGAGTTTCCTCTAATCATGAGACAATGCTACAAATAGACATCATCCACAGGCCATGATGAGGTCGTTGAGAGCAGAGAGGTCAAGTAATTTGCCATGGCCAATAAATGGTGGAACTAGGAAACATGCTCAGGAATTTGTTTTCATTTCAGACATTATTATTTTTTTTTCATCTCTAAAAGTTTCATTTGGGTAATTTTGTGTATCTCCAATGTCTCTACTTCGTATCCTTAATTTTTACTCGACCTTCTTGAACATGTAAATTATAGCTCTAATGCAGTCATTCTGGGATAACTTTTTATAGATTTCCTTTTCTGTGCAATATGAGCTTCTTTCATGCCTAGTAACTTTTGATTTGTATATTTCACCTTACTGGATGCTGGATGTTTTGTGTCTTATAAATTCTTCAGCTTTGTTCTGCAACTCAATTGATTCAAGAAATAGTTTAGTTCTTTCAAAGCTTATTTCTAGGAGCACTATCAGTTAAGCTGCCACTTGGGACACCCACATGCCATGCCAAAATGCCGGTTTCAGTCCCATCTACTCTGCCTCCAATCCAGCTTCCTGTTAATGCACCTGAGAAGGCAGTGGGTGATGCCCCAAATACACAGGTCCCAGACATGCATGTGGGAGACCCAGATAGAGTTCTGGGCACCTGGCTTCAGCCTGGTCAGGCCCCAACTATTGGGGGCATCTGGAAAGTAAACCAACAAATGAAAGATCTCTCTCTCTCTCTCTCTCTCTCTCTCTCTCTCTTTCTGTCCACTCTGTCACTCAGCCTTTCAAATACATACTTGCATCTTTTTTAAAAAGTGTACTTTTAAGGTTTCAGAGTTGGACAAGAGCAAACTTACTGTAAGGCTACTTTGTCTCACCAAAAGCAACATCTTCCAAGTATTTTACCCCATGCCTTGTGGGTAACAAGAGTTCCCATTCAGGCTGCTGGAAACAAGCTGCTTCAGGTCTGAGGATGGGCTCCTCTGCTCGTTTCGGGGTGCGGGGGTCTCTGCCAGCTTTGCTTGGCTTTCTTCCATGTGTGAGGTAATCAGTATTCTGCAGATGCTGAGTGGAACCTCTGCAGATCTCTGAACTTGCATTGCATGGCTCTTTCCATCTGGTACTCTGCCATGTGAGCTATCATCACCTCCCCAGATGTCAAGAAGCTCCAATTCCCCCACTCAGGGAGGCCACAGCAGGTCCTGTGGGACTTACAAGGCTTGCTGCAGCTCAGTGAAAGGATAGGCTAACTGGAGTAATTCCTAACTCACCACCAAGTCATCATTTGCTCTCATAGCACTAAATTCCAAAGCATTGAATTTGGAGGCCATATCCTGGAAAGTTTTCCTTCCTTTCTCTTATTTTTAAATACATAACAAGAACACTCTTTTCATTTGGAATTTTTTTTTGACAAGCAGAGTGGACAGTGAGAGAGAGAGAGAGAGAGAGAGAGAAAGGTCTTCCTTTGCCGTTGGTTCATCCTCCAATGGCTGCTGCAGCTGGCACGCTGCAGTCGGCGCACCATGCTGATCTGAAGGCAGGAGCCAGGTGCTTCTCCTGGTCTTCCATGGGGTGCAGGGCTCAAGCACTTGGGCCATCCTCCACTGCACTCCTGGGCCACAGCAGAGAGCTGGCCTGGAAGAGGGGCAACTGGGACAGAATCCGGCGCCCCAACTGGGACTAGAACCCAGTGTGCTGGCGCCACAAGGTGGAGGATTAGCCTATTGAGCTGCAGCACCGGCCTGGAATTTGTTTTTATTTGTCTTTTTTCTTAGTGTTGTCATCATAATGAAGGATACTGTGTCCCTAGAGCTACTATTGGGTTCAATAATGAGTTCAGTCCTAGCTCCAAAGACTGAGATTCCACTTCTCAGATCAGGCACTGCTCCAAATTGCCTTGATCCAATCATAGGGGAAAGCAGAAGACACAATGACCCTCAAGAGACTTGTGTGCCTTAAGGGTTGGCAAAGATGTGGAGAGAATAGAACCCTGTGCACTTTTAGTGGGAAACAGTATGGAGGTTCCTCAAAAAATTAAAAATTAAGTTTCATATAATCTGTCAATTCCACTTCTTTTTTACTAATTTTTTTAAAAGATTTATTTTATTTATTCGAAAGGCAGAGTTAAAGAGAGAGAGGAAGATACAGAAAGAGAGGTCTTCCATCCACTGGTTCACTACCCAAATGGCAGCAACAGCTGGAGCTGGACCAGGCCAAAGCCAGGAGCTTCATCTGGTCTCCCACATGGGTACAGGGGCCCAAGGATTTGGCCATCTTTTGCTGCTTTCCCAGGTGCATTAGCAAGGAATTGGATTGGAAGTTGAGCAGCTGGGACTCAACTAGTGCCCATAAGGGGTGCTGACATTGCAGGGGGCAGCTTAACCCATAAGGCCACTATGCCAGCCCTAGAAATTCCACTTCTGAGAATATACCTCAAATCAGGTATCAAAGAGATCTCTGCATTTGTATGTTCATAGTAGCATCATTCACAATAGCCTAAGCGCAACCAAATGTCAAGCAAACCAAATATCAATCAACAGATGAGTGGATAAACAAAATGTGGTTTATACACACAATGGAATAGTATCCAACTTTAAAATGAAAGGAAATCCTGTAGTAGCATGCTACAGTATGGGTAAACATTGAAGATAACAATCTAAATGAAGTAAACCAGTTACAAAAAGACCAATACTTTATGGTTCCATGTACATGAGGGATCTAAAGTAAATTCATAGAAATAGGAAGTAGAATGGTGGCTTCTTGGAGCTGGTAGGAGGGAAGAGAGCAGATTACTGTTTAATGGGTATACTGTTTCAAATTTGCAAAATACAAAGTTCTGAAGCTCTGTTTCTTAACAATGTAAATATACTTAACACTACTGACCTGTATATTTAAAAATGGTTAACAGAAATAATCTCATGTTATGTACTACTTTGAAAAAAAAAATTTTTTTACTTACTCTGACAGTGGCAGAGACTGCAAGTTCTGAAGATAGCAGCTGAAGTTACAAGGCAACATATATTTAGGTGCCCCTAGCATTGAAAAGACACTCGCTCAGAGACTGGCCTTATTAGTCAGAGCAGACCACACATAACACCATAAACTTGCTTTTCCATTTTTGAGTTTATATTTAAGAAATGCCAGTTGATATGACTGAAACTTGTGTTTTTCAGATTGATAGTTTATTTAACAAAGCTCAAAAAGAGTTTTGAGCACTTCAACAGGCTTTTTTTTTTTTTTTTTTTTTTTTTTGGTTGAAAGGAACAGAAGCTAACTCAAGTCAACTAATAAAAAGGTGTTATGAAGATAGGTCAAAAAAAGAGACATGTAACTCTAAGAACAGAATTGTGAAAAACTGGATTTGGACCCTTCTTTCTGTTGTCCATATATGTGGCTTAGCCACACTCCACTTTCTGGTTCTTTCCATTCTGAAACAACAGGATCAGCACGGGAGATCCAGGTCCAGACGCCCACAAGCTCACACTCCTTGTTTTGCTCACTGTGAACGAGGAAAGCAAATTCTTTCTATATTTATTAGTTTGTATTGATGAATTAATTGTTATTAGATTATTTACTTTTATTGATGCACAATAATTGTACATATTTATGGGGTATAATGTAATATTTTAATACATGCATGCATTTAATGATCGAATTAAAATAATTGGTATCCATCACTTCATTTGATAATAACTATAGACAGAATTAAAAAGGAGTGAATGCTGAATTCATTTTTTAAGCCAGACCACAGAGCCATGGGACCAGATATCAGTGACTTCTCTGCTATCAGGATGGCCTTGATCTTGCAGGGGCAGTGGAGAAAAGTGTCAAGACAAATTAGCACAACACCTTCTACTTCAAAGACAGGAGCTGGCGCTTTTGAATACCTCCAAAAAGCAATTTTTAATGTCAACATCTTTGGGAATATACAATAAATCATACCTCTCTCTCCTGGATTATGAGCAAATTGAGAAACAAAACAAAAGTTAGGCAAACAATAAAGTAAGGATTACCTTTCAATTCTGATAAAGGGTAGGAAGATAGAGTTTCCAATTAGAGCTTAGGGAATCTGCCAGTTAGGCAGACTTCTCCATCCAGTCACAAGAATTATTTGGTCTAGCAGAACACCCCAGATAGGGTGACTTATTAGATTTATGGAACATCGCTTCTTGGCCTTTTGGCTAAGATCAAGTGTAGATTTATGAAACAGAAGAACAGCAAAGAATCTGTATTTCCTTACAGAGGTAGGCAACTTTTCTTCCAAGGGCCATTTGAATATTTATGACTCATTTTCAGGCCATACAAAATTATCAACTTAAAAATTGGCCTGTTGTAGATTTATTTTTTTAAAATCTGTGGGGTTTCTTTAAGATTTATTTGTTTACTTGAGAGGCAGAGTTACAGACAGAGAGAGAGAGAGAGAGAGAGAGAGGGAGAGGTCTTCCATCCATTGGTTCACTCCCCAAATGGGTGCAATGGCTGGAGTTGGGCCAATCCAAACCCAGGAGCCAGGAGTTTCTTCCAGGTCTCCTATGTGGATTCAGGGGCCTAAGCACTTGGGCCATCTTCCACCGCTTTCCCAAGCGATTACCAGGGAGCTGGATTGGGAGTGGAGCAGCCAGGACTCAAACTAGTGCCCATATGAGATGCCAGCACTGCAGATGGAAGCTTAAGCTACTAGGCCATGGGGCTGTCTTGAGTTTCAAGCCCTACCTGTGGTTGCCTTGGGAGGCTCAGACCAAATGATTTTGCAGACCTTATACAGCATTTGGGATGGACGTTCCCAATCTCTGTGAGTTTAAACAGTTTGTTCCCAAGAAAAAATTAAAAAGGGGCAGGTGGGGGAATAGTAAAGCTATGCATGCCCAGTTGATTGTTCTTGAAATTACTCATTAGATGACTCATTCTGCCTCCCATGGAGCAGAATGAATAAGTCAGAGAGGCCAGGAGTGCTCCAGATATTGAGCTTCCTTCACAGTGTAGGAAACATCGAGAGGAGAAAAGCAATGTTTCCCTCTGTTGCACTAAGAACAAAGATTGATTTAGAACAAAAATATTAACCCAGATGCAAGTTTTCTTACTTAGTGAACATGTTGATAGTGTAAATAGAAGTCTGAACAAGTTAAGAAAGCATCAGTTTGCAAAGAGAAGGGCCATTGGTAGGTGTTACCTCTTTCAAGAACACTGTAAATGTAAATCTTATGTTAAATATCCAGTGCTGTAGATGACCAAATAACAAAAGAATTAAAAAATATAAGCCAGAAATCAAATCATGCGAATGAATACCATAGGCAGAATCCTGGAATGGGTGACATGTAAAAGTTTAGGTCAAGCTTTCTTAGAGATATGTAAGTATCTCACTGAAACGCTGAAAGAGCTGTTCCATGCAGATTTTGAAAAGCAGAAACTACTGGCTCTCACTGAGAACGTAGGTCTCCTGTTTTGAGTTTGCTAAGTTAAACCACATTTAGATCAGTTAGTGCCGCAACACTGATAGCATGCATGGTGTTGGCTGGTGTAGCTATGAGCATCAGGTCACTGATTTCCCGCTCCTGAAGCTCTCCTCATTCAGGATAGTAACAAGGGGTGTGAGCATGAAGCGTCTGAGCCTGGATCTCCTGCACTTCAGCCCTTGCTGTCAGTCCCAGGTCCTGTGACCGAGGGCACTTTCCTTAATGCCTCTGAGTCTCAGGTTTCCCTTCTGCAAAATGGGGATAGTAATAGAACCTGCCTCTCAGAATTGCTGGGAGGACTGAGAGAATTCATGCATATAAAGCACAGCACTGCCTGGCATCATTTTGCCCAGTACTTACACACTTACGTACATAATATCGTAGGTCATGTGGTGAAGCAAGCAGTGCGTAGTGTGGTGATGTGGTGGTAGGAAAAGGGGCGATGCTTACAACACTTTCTAGGCTTCATCTGTGCATGAGCCTGCTTCATTCAGGTAAGCATATGAGGAAAATGCTGTTGGGTAATAAGTTCACTTGAACTGCTAGCTGTATGGTAGAACCAAGGTCTCACAGACAAACGCTGATGATTTGTTGCATAAAAAGTTGTCTCGTTTTTATGTTTCTCACTCTTTGTGTTAAACTTCCATTTTGTGCCTGTGTTATTCTTTCTCTTCTTTTATTCATCAACTGAACATGATTAAACTAATTTAGAATGCTATCTAAAATCCTGTATTTCTTAATTAAAGCGTAGTTAACAAGTGAAGCACATGTTATAGACTGGGGTGGAGAATTCTCCTAGATGTAATGAAGAGTGAAAGAAGAAAGCATCAGAACAATACATCTAGCGTGATCTCAGTTATGAGAAAGGGAGAGAGAGGGAAAGAGAGGAAAAAGGAGAGGGGAAGAGAGAGAGGAGAGGGAGAGAGAAACAGAGAGGGGACTCAACGAAGGCTGGGAGAAGGCAAAGCAAGGCAAGGAGTCAATTCCTGTCTAAGTCTAAAGGTACTTCAAAATTGAAGACAAACGGAAGTCAAAGATAGTGTTACTCTGATGTAAAAATTTTTGAAAGCCATGCATAAGTTTTCCGATATATGCATTTTCCATCAAATATTGAAGACTCCCCATATAGATAAAAGGATAGAAGAGGTTGTGAAAGGACGGATCCCAAACCATCATGTAGGTGAATGGGAATAAAATTGGGGTAAGAAAGGGAAGGAAAAGATAAGGAATAGGGAAACTATGGGTGCTTTGAATTTCACCCTGTAAGCTTTCACGTTGGAACTTTTAAGCACAAGAAATGGGCACTTAACCCTTGTATACTTTTAGAAATGGAATGGGGAAGACAGGAGGAAGGAAATAATATTTTATCCCACAACTGATTTGGACTTTTCCTAGGGCTTTTCCTATTTTTTTTTCCTTTGCCTTAGTCACCTAATAAAGCACATTTCTCCTGCTAGCTATAGGCTTGGTGGGGCTCTTGGACTGCAAATACCTAAAAGCCAGAGGAGGGTGCTGGGCCTGCCAGCACCCTGCTCGGCTCACGGTGCTGTCTGCCTGTTGCTGCAGGCGGCCCTGCGCGCCTCCATCCTAGCCCGGGACTGTGCCACCGCCTCGGCCATCGTGTTCCTCACCGACCGCTTCCTGTATGGGCTGGACGTCTCCGGGAAGCTGCTGCAGGTCGCCAAAGGCCTGCACAGGTTGCAGCCCACCACGCCCATCGCCCCGCAGGTGGTTATTCGCAGAGCCCGAATCTCCGTTAACTCAGGTAAGCTCCCTCCGCGTGGGGGCCTGCCCTGGGCGGGAAGGCCGCGGGCACCCGGCCCCGCGTGCCAGCTCGCCGCGCCCGGGATCCCCGCCCCCGCGCCCTTCCACCCGCCTCTTCGCCCGCACAAAGGCCCTGGCATAAAGGGTTTCAGAGCCAAAGGCAGGAGAGAAAATTGTGAAAGGGTGTGGAAAATACTAATTGGAGCTTTTGTCTTCTCACAAATCAGTCCTGCTGCTTTCAAACAGGGGCATCTGAATTGCTATACTTCGGAGCAAGAGCCTTTAAAAAGCAGATTAGAATTCTACTATTTTCTCCTCGCTCTCCTGTCTCCTTTGCAAAGGCCACTTGACTAAGCGCACAATGGAGCTGACAACCCCACTGCAGTAATTTGAGGGGTTTTTTCATCACTCTGAACACCGGTACAGTACCTGATTAGGTCTTAAAGTCTCTTCCCCACCCCCTTTTCCTGTCACTTTGAGTGAAAGGAAAAATGAGGCTGACATTCGAGTTAAGACGTGGTGTGGCAGGGGGCTGGAGGGGAGCGGGGTCTGTTCTGTATTACAGCGAAGTCCGCTTCCCGGGAATTCTGGGATTCTTTAAAGGACGGATAACCGTTAGTTTTCGAGAAGTGTACCCTGCTATTCTCATTCCCAACAGTGGAAGACCCAAAAATGCAAAGGGAGGGCAAGTTCCCTCTTCCAGAAGCAGGCCTGGCTCGGCTCAGCTCGTGTGTTGATTGGGTTTAGCCCTTGCTGTTATTTGAATAATTCTGGTCTTTAAGCGGGTGGGGATCTCCTTTCTTCATCTCCTTTGAAAAGGAGCTCTGCGGACTGCACTAACTAGGACAATCGCTGAATGCAAAGAGGCACAGAGATGAAAGGGCCTGGAGAACCGGGCTTTGGGAGGCTCACGTTTCAAAAGCCCATGCTCATTCACTTGTGGCAATTGTGGCTGCGCCTCCTTGTTTGCTTTTCTAGAGTAGCTGTAGGGAGACAGACTTGAACCTGGGAAAAGCCCGCTTTTTTTTAGATGACTCTAATAGCGTTTATAATGCTTGGAACCGGAGTGGAAACTAACAACTGAGGAGTGAAAACTAACAACTGAGGTTCCTTCTGATTGTATTGGATGGAATGACACGTGAGCAGAGCGTAGGAGGCAAGGGGCGGGGAGACAGAATGGTGAGAGCTGGCATGGCCAGGCAGATTCTAATATCAGCTCTCAGCAATAGAATTTGGAGCAGAGTCAGTGTGGCATGGTTTGTGATATACAGGATCGCTGTGGTGTGGCATGGAGCTGAGCTCACAGGATAAGCAGGTGTAGTCACAGCTTAGCTCTTTCTTAACACAGCCCAACTCATCTTTCAGGTTTCCTTTGGCTGGTTGCTTGGTTTTGTTTTGTGTCTCTCGTGTTTCTCATGGCGTTTTTTCTCCTGGTAAGGAGTAGGCCCTCCTGCCATCATGGACAGTAGGCTACTTAGCTGTTGTCATGTGTCTAAGATAAAGGCCCTGGATCTCGTTACCAAAGAGTTGAGGTTGGCTGTTCCACATGAAGAGGAGCACAGTCGCAGAGAGAAATCTTTTATATGTAAAATCTCTGCTCCCAAACATCTCTGGAGCCCTCGCCTACACTGAGTGTCTCAGAGAGAATGGGGCAGGGGTCATAGATGGGGTAAGGCAGGAGTGTAAGTAGGAGGTAAGAGTAGGGGTGAGGAAAGAAGTACAGGAGAGGTGGCTCTCTTGGAGAGGAGAAATGAGGGGCTGTATTCTAAGGTTGAGGAAAAGGCATACAGATAACAAGAGAGGCCAGCATAGTCTCACCATCACCCTCTTTGATCCAGCACTTTCTAGTCTTCACCCATTCCAAAGGACCAAGCATTCAACATGGTGAGATGTCAGAGGCAATTGATTATTTAAATAAAAAAAGACCTGCTTGGGGCTGGCACTGTGGCATAGCAGATTAAGCCGCCACCTGCAGTGCCTGCATTCCATATGGACACCGGTTTGAGACCTGGCTGCTCCACTTCTGATTCAACTCTCTGCTAGGGCCTGGGAAAGCAGTGGAAGATGGCCCAAGTCCTTGGGCCCCTGTGGGAGACCCGGAAGAAGCTCCAGGCTCCTGGCTTTGGATCGGCCCACCATCTTCTTCACTCATGCCGTATTGTCCCCCTGTGCATTGCCTTTTATGGGAACCATTGAACGTTTAAATTTTGATGAAGTTTTGGAGTAGCTGAAGCCATTCCCAAACAAAAACCAGCCAGTAAGAGTGCAGGTATGTTCCAAAACTTGGGGTGATGTGTGGGAGACCTGGAAGGAGCTCCCGGCTTTGGATCAGCACAGCTTCGGCAGTTGCCGCCATCTGGGCAATGAACCAGCAGATGAAAGCTCTCTCTCTCTCTCTCTCTCTCTCTCTCTGCCTCTGTCTCTGTCTCTGTCTCTGTCTCTCTGTAACTCCGCCTGTAACACCCCACAGATGCAGCCCTTCAGAGGTTGCCAGGTCTAAGATTCACTTCATATAATTTGGAGCAATAATAATGTTAGCTCTTATTATCATTATCTCGAAGACAGGGCTGTGTTTGATTCATCACCGCATCTCCAACTCTTAGCACAGCCCTTGGCACAACTCACTTGTTTATTTGGATGAATGACAACTCTTTATTGAGTATCTTCTATGTGCCAATTAGTGTCAGAGGTTCGTGGGACAGAGAAGTGGACAAAATGGAAAAAGAAACCTACTGCCTTATATTTTACATTCTACTGGAGAAGATAAGCAATAAGTACATGTGTCATATGCACAGAAGTTAAGTATCCTACACCCAAAATGCTTGGGACTAGAAGTATTTCAGATTTCAGATTTTTTGGAGTTTTGGAAAAATTTGTATTTACATAATGAGATTGCTTGGGTGTGGAACAAACTGTAAACCCAAATCCATTTCTGTATCGTAGACACCTTATCCACATGGGCTGCAGGTAATTTCATGCAATATATTTCATGCACCTGCATTTTGACTGCAACTCATGCACCTGCATTCTGACTGCAACTCATCACATAAGGTCAAATGTGGACTTTTCCACTTGTGACATTATGCCGGCATTTACAAAGCTTTAGATTTTGGAACATTTTGGATTTTTGTATTAGAGATGCTCATCTCATAGTTAGTTCTTACGGCAGTAAATGCCAAGGATCTCTGCCAAAAATAGGGCAGAGAAAGTTAAGGGTGTGGGGTGGAGGTGCCCCTGTTTTAGCTACTATTTGATTCAAAAACAAACCACCCCAAAACTTAGTAGCCTAAGAAAACAATTTATTTTTTTAAAGATTTATTTTTATTTATTTGGAAGACAGAGTTATAGAGAGAGGTATAGACATAAATAGAGGTCTTCCATCCCGATTTACTCCCCCAGATGGCCATAACAACCGGAGCTGTGCCGATCCAAAGCCAGGAGCTAATAGCTTCTTCCAGGTCTTCCACGTGGGTGCAGGGGCTCAAGGACTTGGGCCATCTTCTACTGCTTTCCCAGGCCATAGCAGAGAGCTAGACCGAAAGAGGAGAAGCCAGGACTAGAACCGGCGCCCATATGGGATGCTGGCACTTCAGGCCAGGGCTTTAACCCGCTGTGCCACAGCTCCGGTCCCTAAGAAAACAATTTAATCATTGTTCAAGTTCTGGTCACAACAATTCACATCCTTGCCACACACAGATACTTTTACTCCCCTGTCATCCCATAAAAGGGTCTCATCCTCTGAATCAGGTCTGAGAACTGATAAGTCTTCTCAGATGTTGCTTCTGCCATAGAGACTAATGAACTAGAAGACAAGTTATCTACCCTCCGACACAAGCAGTATGCAATGCAAAGATGACTTCCGAAGGCACTTTTGTTCTAAAGGAGTCATTGCATCCATGCTAATTGAAGTGCAGCCAGCCATATATCCCAAGTCTTCCTCCTCCATGGACAGAGAATGTTCCTTGTTTAGGGCTCATCTCTTCTCTTTGAGAGTGATTCTCTTAATCTATTGGACTTGTTCTCTGAGTCATTCTGTTTTTTTTTTTTTATTAGACATTTTTTAGCAAAATATCTCAGCCTACTTCATGCCCACAGAAAGTTGGATTTTCACAAGTCTCTTCATTTTGGATGATCTTTGATCTTCTGAGAACAAGATGATGTAATCCCATCAGAACACTTGATAGCTCTTTGATGTAATTAAGTTAGACAATGCCTGTAATTATCTCTGAGTTCCACTTTGAGCTCTGCCAATCATGGGGCAATGGGGGAGCCAGTGCTGTGGTGTAGCAGGTTAAGCCATGACCTGCAATGCTGGCATCCCATATGAGCACTGGTTCAAGTTCCGGTTGCTCCACTTCTGATCCAGCTTCCTACTAATGTGCTTGAGAAAAGCAGCAGAAGATGGCCCAAGTCCTTGGGCTCCTGCACTCATGTGGGAGACCTGGAAGAAGCTCCAGGCTCCTGGCTTCAGATCAGCCCAGCTTTGGCCATTGAGGCCATTTGGGGAGTGAACCAGTGGATGGAAGAGCTCTCTTATTTCTCTCTCTCTCTCTCTCTCTCTCTCTCTGACTTTCAAATAAATAAATCTTTTTTAAAAAGGGTAACATTGAATAGCACCCTTAGGAGCTCATTTGCCTGGTTAGGCAGGAAGGTGTGAGGTCTTAACAAAGAGTCTTACAGCCACACCTTTGAATTGATCTTGAACCTGAGGCCACATTTTCCTAACAGTGCCCTGAATTTAACTTTTGCTTCCAGTTTTTGGTTTATTTTGAGATTGTCTTACTGCCTCATGAGACTATTCTGGGCCTTCCATGCAATGCTCTCCTCTAAATCCTGCTTTAAAAGATAAAGTAATTCACTCCTTTCATCTCTGTTTCTCTACTTTTCCCTAGGTAACTAAAAGGTCCTGTTGGTACTTCCAGCAATATCCTGGGCATCCCTTAGCTACATAGGCAAGTTCATTGGTTATTTTTCCTATAATTCCACATGATTTCTGGAGACCATATTGCCCAACTTTCAACCACAATATCAAGGTGCTTGGAAATATTTGTGAAAACTGAATTTAAATGTACATTTATTTTTGGCACAAAAAATTTTGAAATCTATGCATACAAGGAATATTCAAGAAGTTCATGAAAATGCATATTATGAGAAAAATATGCATACATTTCAAAAAATATTTGCGCTCAGACACATTTATCTTTTATTTCCTTTCCCAGGAACTATTTGAAATGCCCTTGTACAATGTGTATTACTTTCCTCCAATTTCCAGTAACAATTTCTTCACTGCCTTTCAGTCTCCTGAGCACTCGTGCAGTCACTAAGTTTCTGTAGCAGTGGTTCTCCAATTTCAAGTGCCTGATTTCTGTTATGTGCTCCTCTGTTACAAGCCGCTTCACACTTAAAAATAATTATTATGTCCTTTTTAAAAAACTTTTTAATAACTTAAAAATAATTTATTATGTCCTTTTTAAAAAACATTTATTTATTTATTTATTTGAAAGAGTTATACAGAGAGAAGAGAGGCAGAGAGAAAGAGACAGAGACAGAGAGGTCTTCCATCCTCTGGTTCCTCCCCAATTATTCCCATATTGGAGTTGGCTCTAAACTAGCCAGGAGCCAGGAGCTTCTTCTGGGTCTCCCACATGGGTACAGGAGCCCAAGGACTTGGGCCATCTGCTACTGCTTTCCCAGACCATAGCAGAGAGCTGGATTGGAAATGGAGCAGCCAGATCTTGAACTGCACCCATATGGGATACCGGCACTGCAGGTGGCAGTTTTACCCATTACACCACAGTGCCGGCCCCTATTATGCCTTATAATTTTGTAGTAATGTCAGCTGGAAAAGTGGGACAACTAGAAAATCCAAAATGATCTCATTCTCCCAGCAGGCCTCTGGTGTTGGCTTTCAGCTAAGCCCTCAGCAGGGACCATCAGGTGAGGACCTCAGTTCTCCTCTTAGGTGGCTGCTTTGCCTTTCTCACAGCATTGGCCTAGAATCTAGGATGTGAATGGAGAAGTTCTGAAGCTCTCAGAACCTAGACTAGAAACATACACACTGTCACTTCTACCACAGTCTGCTGGTACCAGCAACAGTGTTAGTTCTGGCTAAAGGAGAGGAAAAATAAACTCCAGATTCCACTTGTTTCATTTCATTTCATGGAGAAAGAAAATAAAAAGAGAAAGAGAGCTACCACCTGTTGATTCATACCCCAAATGCCTGCAACAGCCAGAGCTGGGCCAGAGATAGAGCTAGGAAATAGGAATCAAGTCCAGGTCTCCCATGTGGGTGATAGAAACCAAACTACTTGAGCTAGCACCACCTCATCCCAGGGCCTGCATTAGCAGGAAACTAGAGTGGAGAGCCAGAGTTGGGGGCTGAACTCAGATAATCCTGTGTAGGATGCAGCTACCTCAACTACTAGGTCAAATGCTAGCCTCTAGATTTCACTCTAGATGGAGGAGTGGCAAAGTCACACTGCGAAAGACCTCACTGGGAGAAAGATATTGCTATGAGCTCCTTGGGTCTTCCACAGATAAGATGCATGTCTGTGTGTCTTGGTAAACAGCAACATGGCATGAAGAACAATGTAAACTTTGGACATATTTGGGATAAAAGAACTCAAGGCTGAAATAATTTTAAGTACAAAGATCCTGATGTGGGAACAAGCCTGGCAGGTTCAAAGGACTGTGAAGAGGCCACTCTGACTGAAGGGGGGGGGGGGGGCTGAGGAAGAGGAAAAAATAGTTGGAAATGTTGTCAAAGAAGTCCCAGGAGCCAGATCCTGTGGGGCTTAGAGGTTTAGAGAGATGATTAAAATAATGAATTACTGAGTTTGCCACATAGGGAAAACAGCTGACCATAGATTAGGCCCCATCCTAAGTGGTAGTAACCAAGTATGTGAAAAATGTTAGAAAGAACCCTCCTCCAACCCCTACCCCCAAATCCCTTTGGGACAATGCTGCAGATAGTTCTGTTCATAGGCAACTCTGTTTTACCTCTGGAGATGGAGCTTTTACAGAGAGGAGACACTGCTGTACAGTACGCATTAGAAAGCTATACAACTTCCACCTTACCTTACCAACTCCTAAAAACTGCATCTTTCCTCTTCAGTTTTATCTGTGATAGATGATTGATGTTTTAAAGATTTAGTTACTTGCTTGAAAAGCAGAAAGGGGGAGAGAGAGAGAGAGGTCTTCCACCCTGTGTTTCACTCCCCAAATGATCGCAATGGCCAGGGCTGGGCCAGGACAAAGCCAGGAGCCAGGAGCTTCTTCCAGGTCTCCCACGTGGGTGCAGAGGCCCAAGCACTTGGACCATCTTCTACTGCTTTCCCAAGTACATTAGCAGGGAGCTGGATTGGAAGTGGAGCACTGGGACTTAAACCATTGCCATAAGAGATGCTGGTGTCGCGGAGGAGGCTTAACCTGCTACAGCACAGCACCCTCCCTGATGATTGATTTTTAAGTTTCAACTAGAATGCTTCCTAGAGAAATTATGTTGCCTGCTACAAAGCATTGATCTTAGAGCATGAACTACTTGCAGTACTTGTACAGTTCACAACTAATCATGTGACATTTGGTTGTTTCTTTCCAGGGAAGCTCTTAAAAGCAGAGTATATCCTGAGCAGTCTAATAAGCAACAATGGAGCAACGGGTAGGTACTTCCATACTGCACAATGGCCTTTACCCTCATCCGTCTCCAAGTGCTCATTCACAGCAACTTCAAACCTGATGGTTACACTACATCCACTGTTCCCAAAACTAGCTGGAGCTAGCTCTGATGAATGAAGTGGCTCTGGTCCAATGGTTCACTTCTCTGTGTCTGTTTTCTCTAACTTAGAACAAAAATATAAGGTGTAATAGTTCCCTGTTTCATTGGAGAGGATGGTAAGTGTTAAGGAATGGAACTTGGTGGTTCTCAGATAAGGCACAGTAGCAGCATTGTTAAAAAATGGGAATGACCAGCTCTCTGCTGTGGCCCGGGAGTGCCCAAGTGCTTGGGCCCTGTACCTACAAGGGAGACCAGGAGAAACACCTGGCTCCTGGCTACGTATCAGCGCGGTGCTGATTCACACCATTGGGGTGTGAACCAACAGTAAAAGGAAGACCTTTCTCTCTGTCTCTCTCTCTCACTGTCCACTCTGCCTGTCAAAAAAAAAATTGGGAATGAAAGCCTCTGAGTGAGGGCTGACACTGTGGGGGGTTAAAGCCACAGCCTGCAGCATCAGCATCCTATTTGGGTGCTGGTTCAAGTCCCAGCTGTTCCACTTCCTATCCAGCTTCCTGCTAATGCACCTGGTAAAACAGCAGAAGATGGCCCAAGTTCTAGGGGTCCCATACCCACATAAGAGACCTGGAAGAAGCTTCCTGCTCTAGGCCTCGGCCTGACCCAGTCCGGGTTACTGTAGCCATTTGAAGTGAACCAACAGATGGAAGATTTCTCTCTGTCTCTCCTCTCTCCTCTCTCTCTCTCCCTCTCCCTCTCCCTCTTCCTCTCTCCCTCTCCCTCTCCCTCTCCCTCTCACTCTTCCTCTCTCCCTCTCCCTCTCCCTCTCTCAATTACTCTGCCTTTCAAATAAATAAATAAACCTTTAAAACAAAAAGCCTCTGAGTGTAGGAGAGTGTGCTATGGCTCTATATAGTGATATGGTATAGAATATTAATTTTATCATGCCAAGAATGTTAAGAAAAAGTCATTTTGATAAGGGTTGCCTTTCTATATCTAATCAGGCATGAAAGAAAGTCCAGTTTTCCAAAATGTTGAGCACAATTTCCCACAAGATATTGTTCACTACTTTTAAGCTTCATGTGCTTGGACTTCTGGTTGCAAGCTCCCTGAAACTTACCGATATTTTCAGTGAGGAGCCACTTGGGAAAATGTAACCATACACCCCCATTTGTGGCTACACTTGCTGCCTTCTACATGCTGTGCACACATACTCTGATGAAAAGCCAGGACAAAAGCAGAGAGGGTGATGAGACAGAGAGTGAGCAAGGAAGGGCAATGTAGCATGTGACTCTATTTTTGATGTTTGCTCCCTGGCAGCTTTCAGGTCCCAGCCTTCCTCCGCCCTTTATGCTACACACCAGACAAAGTGATTTAAAAGAAAAAAAAATCCACCCCAGCCCAACACTCGGAAAGCTTTACCTTGTTCCCACTGCCCAATCGCAATAAAAGCCAAACTGTCCACCACACCCTCCACTCAAGTCAAATGGACCAGCTTGTCTTTCCTGCTCACCCTAGAAAGTCTCATTATGGGAGTAATGAATCCTTTCATAATCTATTGCTTCAAGTATGGAGTCACCAACTCCAGTATGCAAAGGTGGGTGGGATTGAGCCCGTCCTCAAGGCAACCACCAGACAAGGGGTAATACTGTGGGCAAATGAATCGGGGAAGGCCTTTGAGGCAATAGCATTGAAGCTGGAACTGGGAGGAGCTGGCCCTTTCGGGAGCCAGAGGAAAGGTCTGTGCCCAGCAGGAGTAGGAGTAAGTGCAGGTGATTTAGAGAACACACAGGAAGCCAGCATGGACAGCACGCGGTATGAAGGAGAGTTGGAGGCCAGACAGGACTCTGTTTCTTCAGCACCTTGGAGGCCACAGGTTGGGTCCTTTTCCAGATATGGAGATGAGACACTCTCTAAGAATGGTACTGTGTGTGCTTGTGAAAACAGCTCTCTATGAGTAGGCTGTCTCTTTGCTAATTCCACACAATTCTATTTTTCTTGTTTGTTTCCAGGTACCTGGCAGTACAGCAGTGAAAGTGACAAGATCCTGGTGCAGTCAGTCTGTATACAGATCAGAGGGCAAATTCTGCAAAAGCTAGGTACCAGAATTGGACATCCCTTCCCCCAAGGCCCATTTCCAAAGTCTGGCTGTGAGATTTTACTGTAAAGGTGTCTTACTTACCATGGCTGGCTCAACGTTGCTGATTCCCACTCTCCCTAATTTCCTCCTCAAAAAGAGAATGACACTTAATACCCTAGGAGTGTTATAAATATTAATAAAACAAAATGCTTTTCTACTGAGTATTGTTAGAGAAATTTATCGTTTGACGCAGTGGCTGTTAACCTTAGGGTTGTCAGTATTGTGTCTAGCTTCTGACTGTTCAGTAGGACCCCATGTGGTATGGTGACATCTTGCTCTAAACCCACCATAACACCAAATTTGTGCATTCCTTGGAGTATCCATGAGCTTTCCAAGCAAACTTTCAAAACTAAATTATTCCTTAATGAAGTGCAGACTAAAGAGTTTGAAAAAGTTTGATAGAAGATGATAACTATTAATCTTATAAATAGTAGAGATAACTATTTCTACATAATACATACTATAAAGAAAATACATAATTATCCTCTTTCCCAGTGAAATAGGAAAACTATTAAACAAGTTGGGAAAAGATTGCTGCATCAACCTTATCAAGCCTCAAGTTTTCCCAACAGGAGACAATGAATTTTCTTTCTGAATTAGTTTTCAAAGGTATTTTTTAACACAGGAACAGAGACTAGCAGTTTCTCCCCCAACTTCTTCCCTACCCTTTTGTTTGTTTGTTTGTTTTTTCAGGGATGTGGTATGAAGCAGCAGAATTGATATGGGCCTCAATCGTAGGCTATATGACGCTTCCCCAGCCAGATAAAAAGGTGGTCTAGTATTTCTTTCTCTCCTTCCCTATATCTGTCCTTGGGTGATTATTAGCTCCCTACAGCACCAGATTATCATGTATCAAGTTCATCTGTGCTATTTTAATTTATTCTCCCTGGTCCTAGGAACGGAAGCAAATAATAGTTTCCCTCTGTGTCATGCTGTATCTTTGTGTCCTGACATATATTTAGAGCTTCCATAATCATTCATAACTGTCTATTTATATATTTGTTTCTACTGGTCCATTCATGTATTTTATTATAATGTTAAACCTCTATCTGATCCCATAACAAAATCTAGATGACCAAGTTGATTATATATGAAATAACTTTTCCTGAAGTCGAATGGGCCAAGACTTCAATTAATTGTTTCTGTGGCATCTTGATTGAAGAAATCAAGAAGCATCATTTACTTTCCTCTTTGAAATTTCCATTTTCTGTGATTCTGTGGATATGTTTTCATCCTTCTCTGAAGCATGAGGTTATTACAGGTAGAATGTGATGTGAGAACTCTTCCTCAGGCCAATGATTCAGGCCTGCAGTGT
This sequence comes from Oryctolagus cuniculus, assembly GCF_964237555.1. NCBI lineage: Eukaryota > Metazoa > Chordata > Mammalia > Lagomorpha > Leporidae > Oryctolagus > Oryctolagus cuniculus. The sequence continues at coordinate 52,536,259 of NC_091439.1, read as the reverse complement.
GGGCAAGTTAGTGTGGATTTCCCAGTGAAACTCAAGCAGGAAATAGCTGTCTTTATATTAGATCCATGTGACTCAAGAAGTAATGATCTAACCAATCCTTGTGGAATCCAGTTTAAAAGTATTTCTCGGTGGGGAGGGTCTTGTGGAGCAACAATTACGATGCCTCTTGGGACACCCGCATCACATGTGGGAATACCTGGGTTCAAGACCCCACTCTGCTTCTGATTCAGCTTCCCACTAAAATGCACCCTGGGAGGCATCAGGTGATGGTTCAAGTAGTTGGGTCTTTGACAGTCATGTTGGGGACCTAGTTCTAAGCTCTTGGCTTCAGCCTGGCCCAGCCCCAGCCATTGCTGGCATTTGGGATAGGAACCAGTGGCTGGAAGCTCATTCAATCACTTGCTCTCTCTGTCTCTTTCTCTGCCTTTCAAATAAATAAAAGTAAATAAAACTTTTTTTTAAAAAAAAGAAGCATTTCTAGTATCATAGTAATAATTATAGGCAAATGGTTCCTATGCAGAGTTAAGCATTGTCTCTGGGCCATGAGAGGAGAGCCGTGATTAACCTGAACTCCCCCTCGGTGGCTTGTTTGTGTTTTCCTTACAGGGCATTTCTACATCACTAGGCATACTGGCAGACATCTTTGTTTCCATGAGCAAGAAAGATTATGAACAGTTTAAAAACAACCCACAAATTAACCTGGTAATTATCATTTCTCAAAAATATGATGCAGGGGGCATCACCTGGAAAACTGTTGCCATCATTTCTGGTGGGTGGGTAGTCAGGGAGCAGTGTCTCGCTTACACATGAGTGTGAGTGATCCTGGGGCTGGTACCTGTGTGGTCCTCTTTGGCTTCAGTATCCCAGCACCTAGCACAGTGTCGAACACACAGTGGGTGCTCAGGTGTTTCCTGTGAATGAATGAATGGAGAGCATTAAAGTCATTCTGAGACCCATTTACTTCCTTTGAAACTTTCACAAAATTCAGCTTCCAAACTTGGGCCATCTCAATGATTATTTTAAAGCTTCAGTCACCATCTGTCCAGACCAAAGCATCAGGCACTTGTTCCAGGCTCTTCAACAGTGAAGATAACTAATATATATATATCACTTTTCAATTCAAAAGATATGTGTCCAGCCACCCAAAACTCCATGAGGTAGGTATAGCAGAACATACTCTTCCCATTTTAGAGAAAAATAAACTGAGGTCCAGAGAAATGAAGTAATCTCTGCAGTTGACCAACCAGTAAGAAAGAATTGGGAGCAGAATCAAGTCTCTGATGGGTCTAGTTCATTGCAGACATTAAACTGTTCCCCACTTGGAATTGAAATAGTGATTTTTGCTGTTATCATCTATAGAATCATTTTTATTCAACATCCGAACTGACCATAGCAACCACACTCAATACTCACTTGCTACTGGTAAGATGACTCTTAGTAAGGTGTTGCTGTTCTGTCAGACCAAAGCAGAAAAAGGGTGGTAACCTTGTTTGTTGATGTTGACATGATAGATAAAATTTTTCTGGTCCTGGCTGACTCCTTCTCATATCATTTTTCTATGGAAGATTTATCACTATCTCAAATAATATGCATTTTACTGATTTTATGTGTTAACTGATCCCTGCCCCCTAGTAAAACAGTGAAATCATAGCTGGGTTACTTTCTGCTATCTCCCCAAATCTAGAACAGTGCTTAGAACATGGAAATATTCACTATATATTTCTAGAATGAATAAATTAATCCTGAATACTGTGAAACCATCAATTAAAAGTCACTTGGCCGCCGGCGCTGCGGCTCACTAGGCTAATCCTCCGCCTGCGGCGCCGCCACCCCGGGGTTCTAGTCCCGGTTGGGGTGCCGGATTCTGTCCCGGTTGCCCCTCTTCAAGGCCACCTCTCTGCTGTGGCCAGGGAGTGCAGTGGAGGATGGCCCGAGTGCTTGGGCCCTGCACCCCATGGGAGACCAGGAGAAGCATCTGGCTCCTGCCATCGGATCAGTGCGGTGCGCCGGCCGCAGCGTGCCAGCCACGGCGGCCATTGGAGGGTGAACCAACGGTAAAGGAAGACCTTTCTCTCTGTCTCTCTCTCTCACTGTCCACTCTGCCTGTCAAAAAAAAAAAAAGTCACTTGGCCAATAATAATGTAGAAATCATCAATTAATCTGGCTACAAAGTGTGTAGAGTTCCTTTAGACAAAGAATTGCTACCATCCTCCAAAGAAGCTGATCTGAATTATTTTATCCGGGCAGGAATTACATATTTTGCACCTCATAGGCCTCCTCTGGGGTATGGTTGGGGAATGGAGGGTGTGTGGGTGGCTGGGGGAAGGATACTTGATGCCCTGGGGTCCTTAGGTACACTCCTTTTTTTTTGGCACTGGTTTTAATGGTTTGTAAGAAGGGGCAAGTTGTCCCTCAAAATCTTGAAATAAAATCAAAGGAAATTCAAAGCCCAGTTTTGCTAATGGAGAAATAATTATCATCTCTCCACTTTGCTTCTTATTTTCCCACAGGGCCTGCTCAAGGAGTTTGACCACCATTTGCTGTCGGCTGCAGAAGCCTGCAAGCTGGCAGCTGCCTTCAGTGCCTACACACCTCTCTTCGTGCTCACGGCGGTGGTAAGGAGAATGCAACCCTTGCAGAATCTTACCCCAGGAAGCACTCAATACCAGCATGGGGAGGTATAGCCTAATCTCAGAGTTTCCTTTGTGTCCCACCGTTGGCAACTGTGGTAAGACTCCTAGACATCCTGCTAGGAGCCATGCTCATTCATCTCAAGAACATCTTGTTGTCCATCTAGAACAATAACTCCCAGCCTGACTGCACATCAGAATCCTCCAAGGAACCTTTGCAGAATACATATTCCTAGACTCCACCTAGACCTACTAAATGCAGCTCTGTGGGTTGGTACCCAGAAATCTTTAATCTTGAAATGCAGTTGACCCCCTATATCCTTAGGTTCTGCATCCATGGAGTTAACCAACTATAAATTAAAAATATTTGAGAAAATTGCAGCCATACTAAACACGTACAGAATTTTGTCATTATTCCTTCAGCAATACAGTGTTACAATTATGTATATAGTACATACATTGTATTGGGTACTGTAAGTGATCTCAAAAGGATTTAAACTATACATGAGGGTGTGCATGGGTTACATGCAAATACTGTGCCATGTTATAGAACAGACTTGAGCCTCTGTGAATTTTGTTATTTAAGGAGTATTCCAGAAACAAATCCCCACAAACACGAAGGACTACTATTTTCCAGTCAATTCAAATACACAGATGGATTCGGAGACCCCTAATCTATTGTTCTGGCTATTACTAAATGAATGCTGTGCTTGTATGTAGCAGTCTCATTTGCAAAGGGATATATCTGTGTCCCATGTAAAGATTGCTAAAATAAACAGCAGCAACCACAAATCTATGTTCAATCCAAAAGCCTCAGTGTTACAGGAGGTTGAGTGTCCAACCTAATTTCTCACCGCTTCATGCCAGTTAGTCACCAGTTTCCCAGGCCCTTGTTCTGACTCACCAAGACCTCAGGTCCTCAATTCTGTTTGATGGTATGTTTTCCTCAGAACTTTCATGACTGGCATTCATTTTCCTATAATATTTCCAGTGATTTCCCTTCTGCAAAAAGCTGGTCCTGAGTCCAGTTTCCAATTCAAGAACTGATTCTGTATTTGGTATTTTCTTCAGAATATCCGTGGCACCTGCTTGCTGTCATACAGTAGTTCTAATGACTGTCCTCCTGACAAGAAAAATGTGTATCTGTGTGAAGCCAAGGACGCCTTTGAAATTGGCCTCCTCACCAAGAAAGGTGATGAGCCAGTTGCTGGAAAACAGGAACTTCATAGTTTTGTCAAAGCTGCTTTTGGTCTCACCACAGTGCACCAAAGACTCCATGGAGAGACAGAGGTGGTGGGTATTGCAAGTAAGCTCTGTGGTGAAGCTATGGCAAAGCTGTACTCTTTCAGTACTTCCTCCAAAAGTCAGGACAGAGAAGCTCTGTCTCAGGAAATCATGTCTATCATCACCCAGGTCAAGGATCACTTACAAGTTCAAAGCTTCTCAAATCTAGATGACAAATCTTATGTTCCAGAGAGTTTCAAGAGCAGGCTTGATAAACCCATCATGTATGGGCAAGTGGACTTCAAAAAAATCCTTGAAACCTATTCACAGCACCACTCTTCAGTGTGTGAGGTCTTTGAAAGCGCTTGTGGAAACAAACGGAATGATCCCCAAACAGGAGTCTGTATCACTGCTCTGAAAACAGAAACAAAAAACATAGATACTGTGAGTGCCACTCAAGATAAGCCATGTTCTCAAAAAGGCCTGGGAAGAGCTTCCTCCCAAATGGCCAAGAGTGATCAGGAGAAGCTCCGAAAGGTGGCAAGTAGAAACTGGACCCATTCTGGTGCAGTTCAAGGCTCTGTGGATCAAGACATGGAGACTGAGACTGAGCCACCAGGTCACAGTGTTGGGGGGGGAGCTGTTCAGAGCACATCTCTCAGTGACAACCAGAGCTCTAGTTCTTTGTGCGAGTTATCAGGGTCTGCTTCTACAAGCTGGGAGGAAGTGAATTATGAAGTTGATGATTGGTCAGCTAGGAAAGAGACCAGCAAAGAAGAGCATCTTGTGGATACTCAGTGTTCTACAGCCTTGTCTGAGGAGCTGGGGGACAGGGAAGCCAGGGCTGTGCACCCATTGTCTTCAGGTCTCCTTGCTCTCTCTTTCCAGCCATCTAAGGGTGCCAATTTAGGGTCTTCTCAAAGCCAACTGCACCAACAGATGCTCTTGGCCACTTTCCCTTCTCATAACACAGCAGGCTCTTTGCTGGCCTCTGGTGCAGGGCAGACAGAACAAGTTCCAGAAGGTAGTCAGGAAACCAGGAAACCCAGAAACACCTGTGCTCACTCCACGCCTTCACATAGTCCTGCTTTTTGGTTGACTTCTGATTCTGATGGACTCAAGAGCATGGCCACATTTCCTTCAGTCCAAGAAGAAATCTTTGAAATAATAGATGAGTTTCCAGAAGCCAACTGTGATGCTAAAGAGGTGCATGGAAGAGAGAAGGAAAAGGAAGTCAATACAAGAGGCACAGGCCCTACATTTAGAGAAAGCCCCTCCTGGGCTGACCCAGAAGGAGAAACAGCAGAAAGCACAGAGAATGAACCTTTAGATAGTCGTAGAGTCACGGGCAATTCTCTGGGCAACAGTTCCATGTTAACCTGTTGCTCTTTTGCTCCTCGTTGGCCTGTGCAAAATTCTGACTCAGGAAGGCCTGATGACTCCACTGGGGAGCAAGGAATTGATCCTGATGCCTCCACGGTGGATGAGGAGGGCCAGCCACTCAACAGCATAGGTGTTCACGCCACAACTGGACAAGGCTCTTACAGCTCCTGGGTTCTGATGCAGCCACCTGGTCAGAGGGCTGAGAGCCCCAATTCCTCTCTCAGGAGCAGTCCTTTCCCAGTGCTCAGTGAGGACTGCACTACGACGGAAGAAGGAGAGGGACCTGCACACGCGCTCCGCTGCAGCCTGAGCCCCAGCTCTCCCTCGGCGCAGCGGCTCAAATCACCTGCGTTCTTCAGCGGTTCCTCTGAGGGCGAAACCTCGTGGTCCTTTCTGAATTCCAGTGGCAGTTCTTTTGTTTCACTGCCAGGAAAGACAAGGCAAGAGACCCTTGAGGCTCGCACCCTGCAGCCTGAGGACTTTGAAAAACTCTTGGCGGGAGTGAGGCATGACTGGCTGCTGCGAAGGCTGGAGAATACAGGAATGTTCAAGCCCAATCAACTCCAACGAGCACACAGTAAGTACAACCTTTTCAATTGGTACAACCTCAAGAAGCATCTGTGTGTAAGGCCCTCTGAAAAGTTCATTATGTAGATCACTTGGAGCTTGTAAAAGAGAGGTGAGGCTTTCCATGCTGGCGAGTTCCCAGAGAAATGTGTATTTTGGGGATCCCTCTCATGCTGAGCTAGACCTTTATGCTCTATCAAGCAATGAAGCCACTCTGTGATCCCACAAATATTGGGATTTTGCTGTAAGAACACATGAGACCATAAGGGCAACAGGGTTTAGAGCAGCTCCAGATGTTATTCATCCACTCAGCATCATCTGTCTTCTCCACTGATTGTCGTTACCAACCCGCTGAGTTCTGTTTCTTCTCCATTCAAATTCCAGGGGACAGAGTTTGGCCTGGTTAACTACCACCCTTCTGGTGGCAGAGAGGCTCACGCCTGTCCACCTCAGCAGTTTCTTGCCAATCAATGGATTGGCCAGGCACCAAGACCTAGTTCTTTTTGTTTGTTTGTTTGTTTTTGACAGGCATGACAGGCAGAGTTAGACAGAGAGAGAGAGAGAGAGAAAGGTCTTCCTTTTTCCATTGGTTCACCCCCCAAGTGGCTGCTACGGCTGGCGTGCTGCACTGATCCGAAGATCCGAAGCCAGGAGCCAGGTGCTTCCTCCTGGTCTCCCATGCAGGTGCAGGGCCCAAGCACTTGGGCCATCCTCCACTGCCTTCTCGGGCCACAGCAGAGAACTGGATTGGAAGAGGAACAACCAGGACAGAATCCGGCGCCCCAACTGGGACTAGAACCCGGAGTGCCAGCACCACAGGCAGAGCATTAGCCTAGTGAGCAACAGCGCTGGCCAAGACTTAGTTCTTTGAGGTTGATATACAAAATACCATAAACTAGGCAGCTTATAAACAAAAGACATTTATTTCCCTGGTGACAACTTGCTTTCTGGTTCATCAACAGCACCTTTTTTCTGTGTCCTCACATTGTGGAAGAGGCAAGGTCTGTTTTGGAAACAATCCCCATAAGGGCACTGATCCTGTTCCTGAAGGCTTCACCCCCTATGACCTAATTGCCAACCAAAATCTTCTTCTCCTTATCCTATCACCTGTGGCTTAGGACTTGAACACATGAGTTTTTTGAGGGAGTAGCAAGATGTTCATGAGACACAAGCATTTAGACCACTGGTGTCAGTTCTTGCATCAGCAGCTACTTCTTGCTTGAGGATAACAGCCCAATATTGCTTCTCATAGCAGGCAGTCTGAACAAGACCCATGTAGCTTTCATTATGTCTAACATGGCATAAAACTAAAGAAGAGGCAGATACTTGGCCCAGCAGTGAGGTTACCAGTTGGGAAGTCCACATCTCATATCCGACTGCCTGATTCAAGTCCCTGCTCTGCTTCGGACCCAGCTTTCTGCTAATGCACACCCTGGGAGGCAACATATGATGGCTCAGGTACTTGGATCCCTGCCAGTCATACAGGAGACCCAGATGGAGTTCTGGGGACCTGGCTTCAGCCTGGCACAGCCTCACCCCCTTTTTTTAAAAGACTTTTTAAATTTTGGGCTCAATAGGAAGTGGAGCAGCCAGGACTCAAACTGGTGCCCATATGGGATGTAGGTGCAGTGGCTTTACCTGTTATGCCATAACACCCTTCCCCAGCCTCACCTCTTGCAAGCATTTAGGAAATGAAAGCTCTCTCTCTCTCTCTCTCTCTCTTTCTCTCTCACTCTCTCTTAGCCCAAGAATAACATAGAAATGTCTTCTCAACATATAGAAAAACTCTTTGATTGATAAAAAATTATTGCAAAGTGCAAGTCAGAAGAACAAATAAATGCTAATTCTTAGGACCGATGTGGTAGCATGGTAGGTTAAGCCTCCACCTGCGGTGCCAGCATCCCATATGGGCACCAATTCCAGTCCCAGCTGCTCCACTTCCAATCCAACTCCCTGCTAATGGCCTGGAAAAGCAACAGAAGATTTGGGTCCCTGCACCAACATGGGAGACTGGGAAGAAGCTCCTGGCTCCTGGCTTCAGATCAACCCAGCTCCACCCATTCTGACCATTTGGGGAGTGGCTGGCCATTTGTGGGGTGAACCAACAGAAGGAACCATGCTGATCTGAAGCCAGGAGCCAGGTGCTTCTCCTGGTCTCCCATGCGAGTGCAGGGCCCAAGCACTTGGGCCATCCTCCACTGCACTCCTGGGCCACAGCAGAGAGCTGTACTGGAAGAGGAGCAACCGGGATAGAATCCAATGCCCCAACCAGCCTATTGAGCCACGGCGCCGGCTGGAAGACTTTTCTCCCTCTCCCTCTCTCTCTCTCTCTCTCCCCCTTCTCTCCATCTCTTTCTCTCTCTCTCTCTAACTCTGCCTGTAAAAAAAAAAAAAAAAAGGAAGAAAGAAATACTAATTCTCAATCCTGGCAACATATGAGGTTCCTCTGAGGAGCCTTTAAAATTTCCAGAAGTCAGCAATGTAGTGCAGTGAGTTAAGCCACCACCTGAAATGCTGGCATCCCAGGGGCATCCTGTCTTGGAACCCTAGTTCCAGTCCCAGCTGCTCTGCTTCTGATCAAACATCCTGATAATGCACCTGGAAAGACAGCAGAAGATGGCCTATGTACTTGGGCCCCTGCACGCACATGGGAGACCAGGACAGAGCTTCTGGCTCCTAAATTTGGCCCCACCCAACATTGACTGTTGTGACCAGATAGAGAATGAACCAGTAGATGGAAAAGATTGATATCTCCCTCTCTTTCTCTGTGTGTATGTGTGTGTGTATGTGTGTGTGTGTCCATCACTTTCCCATTCAAATAAATAATCTTTTAAACAAACAAACAAACAAACAAAAACTTCCAAACCTTCAACCCAGAGATTCCCACCTAGTGGGTCTGGGATGTGTAGATACAAGCATCAGTATTTTTTGAGAGTTCCAACCAATAATTCTGTGTAAATTCAATAGTGAGGACTTCTGCTTGAAAGTATTACAGGTTTTACCTGCCATTTTAAATTCAGACTAAAATACAGATCAGGTGGTTTCCAAAATAGTAAACTTTTTAGTAATAGAATTTCCTGCTTGCTGTGAGATTCTGCAATTTCGTAATTGCATTTGATAGTTCCACAACGGATTTATTTTAGTCAATTGTTAATATGAGCCAATCTGTGGTTGAAAAATCACCTGAGGGGAAACAAGGTCAGAGCTCTCTCACTGCACCTCCCTTGCTCTGTGTGTGCAAGCTGCTGACCTTCCGTTTCCATCCTCCTCTTCGGACTGAGTCACCCAATTTGGAAACCATCTCCCAAGCTCTTCCCCGCCCTCCCATCCACAGGCATCCCCCCTCCGAGAGCTGGGCTTATCCTAAGTGTTTCCCCTTCTTTCCTCCACTCTCACAACCTAAGCTGGGAAAGTCCTTGTTCACCTCATTTTATACTGGTCACCAAAGTGCTGCCTTTCCTCCTTAGAGCTCATGTTCATCTTTCACTCACAGAGACGCTTTCCTGCTCTGCGCTGTTCTGCTGTTCATGCAGGGCGAAATAACCTTTATTTTTTTTTCTCTTGTCTTTTTCATTTGAATTTGCATCTTTGTGTGGTAGCCACATTTTCTCAATTCCTGGACTTCCCCAACTTAAAACAATTAAGAAAAAATTAAGGTGCGCTTTCATGTGTACGCTAGAATCCCTGGAATTTCAGGAAGCTATCAGGTAAGATTATTTATTTTCCAGGACAGGCACTGTGGTGGAGTGGGTAAGTTGCTGCTTGGGAGCCCCACATACCTGGCTGGAGTCCCAGCTTTTCCACTTCTGATTCAGCTTCCTTCCAGTGGGTGCCCTGGGAAGTAGCAGACAATGACTCAAGTACATGGGTCTCTACCACTCCTATGGGTGACCCAGAAGGAGTTCCTCTCCTGGCTTTGGGCTAGCCCAACCCTGGCTGTTATTTGAGGAGATAAACAGCAAGCAGAAGGTCTCTTTTCTTCCCCCCTTTCAAATAAATATAAATAACCTTTAAAATAGAAACAACCATTTAAAAAGAATTTAGTTTTATTTATTTCTATTTGTGTGATTTGGCATACGTAGTCACTTCTGTCATCTGGCACCTGGATTAGAAGATGCAAGTGCGTATCAGTTGTCTCCAGATGGTCTAAGGTGTTGCTGTTTTAAAACCATTTGTTTTCCCTGACTTTCAGGTAGAAACTCTGGTCTTACTTAACCCTTCGCCGTCACAAATAAGAGATTTTCATGAATCCACAGCTATTCTTCCCTGGAACTTGAAAAGTGTTACCATTTTATTATATTTCACTTAACTTTTTAACAGTAGTCATAGAACAGGTAGAAATTTGAGGAAATATACAAAGAAGTTGAAGACTTCAGGTGAGCTGGTTTAGGGCCTGTGTCACTTCAACTTTATTCGTGACTGGAAATATCCAGTTGAAAATAAAATTCATTTTCATCTTACTTTTTTTCCAGATGCTCTTTTGTTAAAATATTCCAAAACGTCTGAGCTGTGGACAGCCCAGGAAACAGCAGTGTATTTGGGGGAATACCTGCATGTGAAGAAGAAAGGCAGACAAAGAAATGCATTTTGGGTTCATCACCTGCACCAAGAAGAAACTCTGGGGAGGTACTGCTGGAAGACCTCCGTGTCTCCAGTGTAGAATGGACTAAGCTTCCCTTGTATTGAGTAACTGTTCATGACCTTTCAAGAGAGCAGGGGGAAAATGGCCAAAATATACATTTCCAGATTTTTGCTCCTGCTCCCCTTCATAATTTGTCAATAACCGTTACTACATATGAAAGACCCACGTTACATCTACCTTTTTGCTGATATTCTGTATACAAGCTCTCAAAGCCACTGAGGAAAAATTTTTTGCCCCATTGTGCAGATTAGAAAAACAGAATTCCCAGACAAATGGCAAACCGAAGAACCTTGAACTAGTTCACTGACAATGCTGACAAAAAGCTGAACTAGGAAAGCCACAGGGTTTTTTTGTTGGTTTTTTTTTTTTTTTTTTTTTTTTTGACAGGTAAAGATATACACAATGAGAGAGAGAGAGACAGAGAGAAAGGTCTTCCTTCCGTTCACCCCCCAAATGGCTGCTATGGCCGGCGCTGCACCAATCCAAAGCCAGGAGCCAGGTGCTTCCTCCTGGTCTCCCATGCAGGTGCAGGCGCCCAAGCACTTGGGCAATCCTCCACTGCTCTCCCAGGCCACAGCAGAGAACTGGACTGGAAGAGGAGCAACTGGGACTAGAACCTGGCACCCATATGGGATGCCGGTGCCGCAGGCAGAGGATTAACCAAGTGAGCTACGGCGCCGGCCCCAACAATTTTAATTAAATGAGTGAACCTTTAAAAGAAGAAGAAAAAAATGCTGGAAACGCCTGTGAGGCCAGGAATGAACTCTGTCCAGGGATAGAAACAATGACTGAATGCTTTAAGCAACCTCCACAGAAATTTGGGGTGGGGTTGGAATGAGCAAGCAGCTATAACCATACTATACACATGAGAGGAAGAGAGTGCAGAAACTATGCAGGAATAACTTAGAAACTTGGCCACACCTACATCCCTAGAGGAACAGTTGTCTTAAAAAAAATCCCATCCCACTGAGGCAAATGCCTAGAAGATTTTTAGTTCTTGATGAAAACTGAACACAAACTCACCAGAGAAATTAGTAAGCAGAAGATGTCCTCATGAGATGTGAGGTCTACTTTTGCACCATTTGTATATTTAAAAAATCTATAATCCAAGGTTTTTTAAATGCACCTTATTCTTCACCCAAATCCAAATAATGTTTAAAAAATAGAAAGGGAGAGAGAAAAATTTGATATCTCTTTAGACAGTAAAAGTATACTTAAAAATTAAAAAGGGGGGGGGCGGCGCCGTGGTTCACTTGGCTAATCCTCCGCCTGTGGCCCCAGTACTCTGGGTTCTAGTCCCAGTTGGGGCACCAGATTCTGTCCTGGTTGCTCCTCTTCCAGTCCAGCTCTCTGCTGTGGCCCGGGAAGGCAGTGGAGGATGGCCCAAGTGCTTGGGCCCTGCACCTGCATGGGAGACCAGGAGGAAGCACCTGGCTCCTGCCTTCGGATCGGCTCAGCACCCCAGCCGTAGCAGCCATTTGGGGGGTGAACCAACAGAAGGAAGACCTTTCTCTCTGTCTCTCTCTCTCTCTTACTGTCTAACTCTGCCTGTCAAAAAAAAAAAAAAAGTTGATTGTAATTGTAACTGTAACATGTAACTGCCCTTACTGGGCCCCAGACCCTGTTTTAAATTATGTATACACTAATTCAGTCAATTCTCACAGGGTCTATGAGGTAGACACTATTATCATCTCCACTTTGCAGATAAGGGAATGAGGCAGAGAAGTGTTGAGAAGCTTTCCCACAGTCACTCAATGACAGGTGTTGTGAGATGAGGTGTGACCCCCCACATCCCCAAATGTATGTTTAAGTTCCAAGTCCCTCAACTTAGCATGGTGTTTAGCAATAGAATCATTGCAGGTGTAATTGGTTGTTAAGAGGAGGCCATGCTGGAGTTGGGTAGGCCTCACTCCAGTACAACTGATATCCTTATAAAAAGAGGAACTTTGGAGATAGACATGCACACAAGGAGAATGCTATATGAAGTCTGTAGTTTCACGGCCACAAGGTGAGAACTGTCAGAACCAAGGAAAAAGGCCGGGACAGATCCTTCCATGTGCCCTCAGAGGGAGCGTGGGGCCCTGCTGGCACTTTGATCTTGGACTTCTTGGCCTCCAAACTATGAGAGAATCAAATTTTTTTTGCTATTCAAAACACTCAGTTTGTGGTATTTTGTTACAGCAGCACTAGGAAGCTAAAACACCAGGATACATCAGGAGGGTCTGAGATGAGAAATAAATTGAGGAAAAGAGACATAGAGAATGGAGTGAGAGTTAAGCATACATCTGATGAGAATACAACAGAGCAGATAGAAAAGACGTCATATTGGAGTAGATAATTTCTGGTTATTTTCCAGAATTACTAAAAATACATTAGTCTTTAGATAGAGGAGTGACAGTGAATCCTGAGGAGGGTAGAAAAGGAAGGAGGGACGCACTCCTGATCCACAATAGTTAAACTTCATAACACCAAGGGCAAAGAAGCAACTTTAAAGCAATCAAAGAAAAAAGACAGTTTACATACAAAGAAATATCAATTAGACTTACTGCTAATTTCTTGACTGCAGTTGTGGAAATCAGAAACATTGCAAGTCTGCAAACTTAGAGATACTTTCTCTTCCGGAGGAAGGCAAAATAAAGACATTTTCAGATTAAAAGAAAAAAATGCGCATTCACCGCAAATAAGTCCTTACTAAACAAAGCATGAGCCTACAAAATGGTGTAAGACGAAAGATGAGATAGGCCTCTATTCCTAAATTGCTGCTCTGTACCTAGGCTTGAAGGCCCTTGGCAGAAAGCTCAGGAAATGCTTCGGTGCCAGCACTCACAGGGTTGGCCCTTTGGTGCACATCATTAGCCTCAGTCAACAAATGAAAGTTCTTTTTGAATATTTAAGTTTATTTATTTTACTTACTTGAGAAGCAGAGAGGAAATGCTCCCTTCCACTGGTTCTCTTCCAAAATGCCAACACTGATTCTCTGGGCCAGGCATACCCTGGTTGCTGGGAACTTGATCCAGGTGTCCTGTGGAAGGTAGCAGGAACCCAACCATTTGGGTCATCACCTGCAACCCACCAGGTTGCCCATTACCTGGAAGCTGGAATCAGGAACAGAGCCAACACTCAAACCTAGGCACTCAGATATGGGATACAGGCATCCCAAACATCGTCTCAATTGCTAGACAAATGCTCACCCCCAGATGCAAGTTCTGAATTGGTTTGACACCTCTGTAGGTCTCAGGGCAGGACTTCCTGCAACACTGAGACCCTCCCTCCCTGTTGTGATTGGTGCTCCTCTGCAGATTGACTTCTTTTTGTTGGTGGTGGTGGTGGTGATTTTAAAAAGATTTTATTTATTTGAGAGGTAGAGTTACAGAGAGAGGGAGAGACAGAGAGAAAGGTTTTCCATCCACTGGTTCATTCCCCAAATGACTGCCTGCAATGGCCAGAACTGAGCTAAAATGAAGCCAGGAGCCAGGAGCTTCATCCTGGTCTCCTGCTCAGGTGCAGGGGCCCAAGCACTTGGGCCAACCTCTGCTGCTTCCAAGGCCATAGCAAAGAGCTGAATTGGGAGAGGAGCATCCAGGACTAGAACCGGCGCCCGTATGCTATGCTGGTGCTGCAGGCAGAGGCTTAGCCCACTACTCCACAGCACTGGCCCAGGTTGACTTCTGATACCACACAGGTAACCCCCACTGTCAGGTTTCCTTTCTCATCCTCATGAATGTGAAAGCCGCTCTCTCCTTGGATTACATATTGGATTCATAGATTTCTAGAAAGGGTTTACTCTGATTTATGTCTATGACTCAGACAATTCCATCTGATTTTTGGAGATCACCCTGGCAACATGTGATACTGCTCATCAATTCATACGATCTCATCCCAAGTATAAAGTACAGTAAAGTATAACACTGCTTTGCACTTTTTAACATTTCAGGTTTACCTCATTTATCTTCTCTTCCCAGCTATGTGATAAGTCCTTGAAATAGACAAACCATGTCTCACACTTTCTTTAGAACAGGAGCAGATAACCTTTTTCCTTCCAAGAGTCATTTGGATATTTATAATATCATTCATGGGCCATACAAAAGTATCAACTCTGGTCTGGCATTGATGCATAGCAGGAAGAGCTGCCGCCTGCCACGTGGGCATCCTGTAAGGGCACCAATTCATGTCCTGGTTGCTCTACTTCTGATCCAGCTCCCTGCTAGTGGCCTGGGAAAGGCGGCAGAGCCTGGCCCAAGTGCTTGGTCCATTGCACCCACGTGAGAAATCTGGATGAAGCTCCTAGCTCCTGGCTTCAACCTGGCTCTGTCCTAGCCATTGTGGCCACTTGGGAAGTGAGCCAGCGGTGGAAGACCTCTCTCTTTTTGTCTTTCCCTCTGTCTCTGTAATTCTGACTTTCAAATAAATAAATATATCTTCTTTAAAAAGTATAAACTTATATAAACTGATATATTGAATTTTGAGCCCCACCTGTGGTTGCCTTGGCAGGGCCAAACCAGAGGATTCCAGGGGCCCAAGCTGGGCATTCCCCACCCCTGCGACATTCAGCACCAACACAGTATTATGCACAAAATAGGTGTTGATGGAAAGTAAGCATTTGCGGAGATGAATCATAAAAGGAAAGAATAGAAGAAAGCTTGACCAGTAGAAGGCCACTGAAGATAGTGGAAGATCTGGCTCCAGGATTAATGTACTTCCAAGCACTCCACGCTGACCGCTTTGACTTACCCACACAGTCTGGAGACTTTCCCTTTTTTTTTTTTTTTTTTTACAGGCAGAGCAGACAGTGAGAGAAAGACAGAGAGAAAGGTCTTCCTTTACCGTTGGTTCACCCTCCAATGGCCGCCACGGCTGGCGCGCTGCGGCTGGCGCACCATGCTGATCTGAAGCCAGGAGCCAGGTGCTTCTCCTGGTCTCCCATGGGGTGCAGGGCCCAAGCACTTGGGCCATCCTCCACTGCACTCCCTGGCCACAGCAGAGAGCTGGCCTGGAAGAGGGGCAACCGGGACAGAATCCAGCGCCCCGACCGGGACTAGAACCCGGTGTGCCGGCGCCGCAAGGCGGAGGATTAGCCTAGTGAGCAGCGGCGCTGGCCTACTTTCCTTTTATAATCCCTGTCATTCCAGGTCAGCCAGCATCATTCACGTTCCATTTCTAGTGACTTTCACAGAATTATTTGAATCATAAGATAAGTCACAGTAATTAATGTTGGTTGTCCAAGGCAGAGAAGAAATAACATCATTCAAGCATTTTCGCATCCTCCTTTTAGTCTCGTCTCTCTTGTTCTATAGTAAAGGAGATCCCTCTTGCATTTCCTAGGTATGTTGGGAAGGAATATAAGGAGGAGAAGGGACTCTGGCCCCACTTCATCGATGTGGAGCGGCAGATGACAGCACAGCACTACGTGATGGAGTTTAACAAGAGACTCTATGAACACAAGATTCCAACACAGATATTCTACATCCCATCCACAATATTACTGGTAAGATTAAAGAAAGCAAAGGTTCATTTCAACAGACTTATAATTATTTACTAGGTTAGATTTATATTGTCAACCTCCTCCCTCCACTGTCATTCTGAAAACATCTCGTCAACTCAGGGAACAGCTACTTCATCTGCCTCATCTACTTTGTCCCCTAACTGAATTGTTCTTATCTTCCAAATCACACTTGCTTGGCAGCTGGTCCTGGGATCTGATCCTACATGGTCAAATTAGTATTTTTTTAGGAAATTTTCCTTTGGTGTTGTCTCTGTGCTTCCAGAAGGTGAAAAGACCCTAAAGATCCAAATTAGTACACGTTATCCCCTCATCATGATGTACAGATCCCCTGTTTGACATCTGGTGGCCCCCTTCCCTGGCAACCAGGTGATACAAGCTGTAGCTTAACACCTTTAGTAAGAAAAATTATTATTATCCCTTTGCTTACAAATAGTTTTAATCATTAAGAAGTTCCTAGATTTTGCCCAAGTATATCTTCCTCTAGTTTCCGCCCATGGAAGACAGCTCCGTCTTTTGGGACCAATGAGACCAGTCTCTCAATCAAAGTAGCCCTTAAAATAGAGAAAGGCAACTCTCCTCACTGAGTCTTTTCTTCTCTAAAGGAACACCTTGCTCCCCCAAATACATTAAACCATTAGCGCATTCACATTTAAAATTTTTTCCATCGGCCAGAAATAATTTTGACCCTTCATTTACTACTCATATTATAATGGGTGTCATTCATGTTTCACCTTCTTTATGTCACATACAATACCAGGTTTTTACAAATGTTAACTCTAACCTCCAAAACAGCTCTACAAAGTACATCACATCCTGCATAAATGCTTGAGCTGGCATTTCAATGCGGAGTTCCAGTGAATGATCATTGCTGTGTTCCCTGACAGAATAGATCATTGTATGGCCTAATTTTCCTTGGTAAACACTTCAATATATGAAGAATAATAACTTTAAGGGGCTAGCACTATTGTGTAGTGGATAAAGCCGCCGCCTGCAGGGCCAGCATCCCATACGGGCGCCAGTTCAAGTCCTGGTTGCTCCACTTCCGATTCAGCTCTCTGCTACGGCCTGGGAAAGCAGTGGAAGATGGCCCAAGTCCTTAGGCCCCTGCACCTGAGTAGGAGACCTGGAAGAAGCTCCAGGCTCCTGGCTTCAGATCAGCTTTGGCCCTTGAGGCCATTTGGAGAGTGAACCAGCGGATGGAAGACCTCTCTCTCTCTCTCTCTCTCTCTTTCTCTCTCCCTCTCTCTCTCTCTCCCTCTCTCTCTCTGCCTCTGCCCCTCTGTAACTCTGCCTTTCAAATAAATAAATAGATCTTTAAAAAAAGAATAATAACTTTCAGTCCTATTATTTGCCACATACAATGCTAAACACTCTACATGAATTTTCTCATCTAATCCAACAAAGCTAAAAGGCAGTCATTGTTATACCCATTTTGCAGATGAGGAAATTGAATCTTGAGAAGCAAAGCAATAAGCTCCTAAGTGGCAGAGCCTGTATTCAAATTGAGAACTACCCAGCTGCAAAGCCTGTGGCTTTTACCGTTGTGCTATGCTGTCTCCTATTTCTGTTTTTCAGATTTTGGAAGGCAGGACGATAAAGGGGTGTGTCAGTGTGGAACCATACATGCTGGGAGAATTCGTAAAATTATCAAATAATACAAAAGTAGTGAAAACAGAATACAAAGCTACAGAATATGGCCTGGCTTATGGCCATTTTTCTTATGAGTATTCTAATCATAAAGACGTTGTGGTTGATTTACAAGGTACGTGAAATTGGAGGTAATTTTCTATGTTGAATATTAACTGTATATAAGTGTGAAGTGTTATAACTAATTATTATTTAGTAGATTGTTCAGCATATGGGCTACTGTTTGGAGTTAAATTAGTTGATTTTACCCTTTATAGCAGGTGATCTCTGAAAGAAAAAAGACGTCTAGAATTTCTCCAGTTACCTAAGGTGCGGTGTGATCAGTGACAAGCTCTGGCTCATATTCTGTTGGACTTAATTTCAGAGCAAATTCATAGCACCTCTTTTATTCCACAGAAGTGGGTTTAAGTGATATAGCATACTTTTCTGTATAAATTTTATTTATTTATTATGTGAAAAGCAGAGAGAGAAAGAGAGAGAGAGTGCGCACTCTCCCATCCACTGACTCATGCCCCAAATTTCTGCAACAGCCAGGCTTAGGAGCCAGAAACTTAATCCATGGCTCCCACATTGGTGTCAGGGACTCAATACTTGAGCCGTCACCTGCTGTTTAATGATCATGCATTAGCAATAAGCTGGAACTGCAGGCATAGCTGGGAGCCGAACCTAGGCACTCGGGTATGGATGTGGGCCTCCCAAGTAGCATGTTCACTGCTACACTAGATACCTGTCCCTCAAATTTCCCAACACCACATTTTTTCATGTGTCAAAATCTCTTTTCATGTTTGCTTTTCCTCAGTCCTTTATCATTTTTAGAAGAGCAGCATTGGGGCTGGAGCTGTGATGTAATAGATTAAGCATCCATGCAGCACCAGCATCCCTTATAGGTCCAGATTCTAGTCCCAGCTGCTCCACTTCTGATCCAGCTCCCTGCTGATGGCCTAGGAAAGCAATAGAGTATGGTCCAAGTGCTTGGGCCCCTGTACCCACATGGGAGACTTGGAAGAAGCTCCTGGCTCCTGGCTCCTAGCTTTGGATTGGCTCAGCTCCGGCAATTGTGGCAGTTTGGGGAGTGAATCAGCAGATGGAAGACCTCTCTTTCTGTAACTACGCCTCTTCTCAAGTAAATAAATAAATCTTAAAAAAAAATAAAATAATGAAAAATAGAAGTGTGGCATCAAGTTCCATAATTGGGATCATTATGGAGTAGAAAGCAGTGTAAACTTAAACCTGACTTTTTAAAAAGTCAACGTTAATATTTTTCCTTTGTTTCAGTTTATCTGGCATTATAGTCATCAAAATTATATTAGTGAATACTCCATAATGTTAATGACAATTGAGATTTATTATTTCTAGTTGATTCCATAACCACCCAGGACTTTCTGTGTTTCCCTTCCGTAGCATTTATCCTTCCCTGTCATATTACATATTATCCTTATTTATAACACTGATACGTCCCCTTCACAGGAATGGTAGCTTAGTGTGTTCAGATTTATGATGACCTTCTCTTCACTGCTGTATCTCCAGTGCCTGGTGCAGAACTTGGCACAGAATCTGCATTCAACAAGCATTTATTGAATAAAAAGCTGAACATATGAATTAATGAGTAAGGCAACAAAGAAATTTCTAAATGACAAAATACTCAATCTTAAGATTTTAATAAATATTCTAAGTGTTTTATTTCTCTCTAATTCCTTGAAAATTGGTGATTAGAGTACCTCATATTTGAAAAAATAATTATTCAATATTCAGTTCTCTCTTTTAAACCCATTATTGGAATATGCAGCCCAGATTCCTTAGCAGAAATTTTCTAAATATAAACAAGACCAGGATGCAGTTAATTTTTTAAAGTTATCTATTTAAGAGTGTGTACATATGTGCTTATGTAGTACATGTATGTGTGTTCATGTATGTATTTGCTTCAAAATGCTTGACTGACACTTATGGGGATTTAACACTCAGACTATTCATTTCTCTTTTAGGATGGGTGACTGGTGATGGAAAAGGGCTCATCTACCTCACAGATCCCCAGATTCACTCTGTTGACCAGAAAACTGTTGCTACCAATTTCGGAAAGAGGGGAATTTTTTACTTCTTTAATTACCAGCATGTGAAATGCAATGAAATCTGCCACCGCCTTTGTTTGACTAGACCTTCAATGGGGCAGCCAAACAATCCACAGACTACGGACTGGTGATGTGACACACCATGATTAAACAGACCGCAGTGCTGCCCTCCAGGATCCTCTTCTCCCTCCTTCCAGGCACACAGTGTATGGTCCAGCCTGGTCCTTCTGTATTTTCAAGGGACCACAGTTGTGGCTCTGGCCAGTGGTTTGTGAGAGACTTAGAGGAATGTCATGGTCAGACCTGCATTTAGTTCCAGTGAAAGATCCTGAAGTCAGTGATCCTTTGCCAGAATCATCAAGAAAGTATGGTCAGCCAGACAGGTGTTTGACGTCCCAAAGATGCCATTTGGGAAGCTCCCGTCGCATTCAGAGTGCCTAGATTCATGTCCTGGCACTGCTCCTGATTCCAGCTCCCTGCTAATGTGCACCCTGGGAGGCAGCAGAAGATGGCTCTAGTGGTCAACTCTCTGCCACCCACATGAAAGACCTGGACTGAATTACAGACTCCTGGGCACCAGCTTCAGCCCATCCCCAACCTTGGCTGTGTTGGGCATTTGGGGAGTGAGCCAGCAGATGGGGGATCTCTTGTCTTTCAGTCTCTTTCTGCCTTCAAATTAAATGGATAAATAAATACATTTTAATGTATTCAAAGGTAGCTGCTTATAAGCATAAGCTTATAAGCTTTTCTCATAGAAAAGAGACCCATTGACCCATGATGGATACAAAGCACTGCTGAGAAATAAACTTTTATTGTTGAAGTCATCAAGATTTTGAAGCTTTTCCCACTGTGTTTCAAAACTGTGCAGTTGCTGTTTGTCCTGTTGATTTAGGTCCTTATATAGGAAAACATTCAGCTTTTTTCTATTTATCTTTTGAGTGCATAAAACTTTTATCCATGAAAACCTGTATATATGAGTATAGTTGAATCTATCAT
Source organism: Oryctolagus cuniculus (assembly GCF_964237555.1). NCBI lineage: Eukaryota > Metazoa > Chordata > Mammalia > Lagomorpha > Leporidae > Oryctolagus > Oryctolagus cuniculus. The sequence goes on along the minus strand of NC_091439.1, from coordinate 52,515,601 downwards.
TCTTTTCTTTTATGGCCTCTTGGTTAAGTATAATACTCAGATCGTCCCTATACTCTGAGTTTCTTTCCTTTTTATTCTCTGATATTTTCTTCTAGTATGTTTAAATCTGTGAATGGTTGTGATAGGAAAATGGGCCATGGTCAGAGCCACCACTGTCCCCCTTTGCCCACAGAAATCAGGCAGGTCTTTTGAAAGAAATGTACAAAATGCACAGAAGGGGGACTGGTTAGATAAGCCAGTTCTCATTCCGCAGTGACTCCCTGCAGTCATAACTGTGCTCACCGTGTCCCGATGCCACTCTTTACTCTATTTTCCTCAGCCTGATCTGTCACTGAAGGCAGGCTTGCCGGCTTACCTGGAGGTGGGATGCAGTCCAGCCTGCATGAGGAGTCTGAATCTTCGATAGTTCCGTTTGCAATTGCAGCAGGAGGCTCTTCACAAGCACAACCCACAACTGTGGCAAGGGAGAGTCATACCCATCTCCTGCGGGGGAAACACAACTGAAAGACACCCTGGCTCCCACCCTCTGCACCTGTCACTGTGCTTACACTGAAGCCATGTTCTGGCCAGTGTTGTCTTAGCCAGGAAAATTGGTCTGCAGTTCTCTTTCTTTGTTGCATCTTTTTTTAGGTTTAGGAATTAAGGTGATGCTGGCTTCATCAAAAGAATTTGGGAAGATTCCCTCCCTTTCAATTATTTTGAATAACTTGACAAGAATCAGAGTTAATTCTCCTTTAAATGTCTGGTAGAATTCAGCAGTGAAGCCATCCAGTCCTGGGCTTTTCTGTGTTGGGAGGGTCTTTATCACTGATTCAATTTCCATCTTGTTTATGGATCTGTTTAGGTTTTCTGTGTCTTCATGGCTCAATTTAGATAGGTTGTATGTGTCCAAGAATCTTTCCATTTCTTCTAGGTTTCCTGGCTGTTGGCATAAAGCTCTTTGCAGTAATTTATGGTGATCCCTTTTATTTCTGTGGTGTCTGTTCTAACATTTCTTTTTCATCTCTAATTTTATTAATATAAGTCTTCTTTCTCCTTTTTTTGGTTAGTTGGGCCATGGTGTGTCAACTTTGTTTATTTTTTCAAAAAACCAGCTCTTGGTTTCCCTGATCTTTTGTATTGTTTTTTGTTTCAATTTTGTTCATTTCTTGATGTAGACAACAATTGTTATAAACTTCCTTCTTTTTTTATCTTTTATTTAATGAATATAAATTTCCAAAGTACGACTTATGGATTACAATGGCTTCCCCCCCATACCGTCCCTCCCACCCACAACCCTCCCCTTTCCCACTCCCTCTCCCCTTCCATTCACATCAAGATTCATTTTCGATTATCTTAATATACAGAAGATCAGCTTAGTATACATTAAGTAAGGATTTCAACAGTTTGCTCCCACACAGAAACATAAAGTGAAAAATAATAGATGATTTTTTTTAAATAATGATGAAATCGGATCAGACCTATTGTCATGTTTAATCCCAGTGAGAGTCAAGTTGGGAATTGATAATTTCTTTTTTTTTTTTTTTACAGAAGATCAGTTTAGTATACATTAAGTAAAGATTTCAACCGTTTGCACCCCCATAGAAACACAAAGTGAAATATACTGTTTGAGTACTCGTTATAGCATTAAGCCTCAATGTACAGCACATTAAGGACAGAGATCCTACATGAGGAGTAAGTGCACAGTGACTCCTGTTGTTGACTTTACAAATTGACACTCCTGTTTATGGCATCAGTAATCTCCCTATGCACCAGTCATGAGTTTCCAAGGCTATGGAAGCCCCTTGAGTTCTCCGACTCTTATCTTGTTTAGACAAGGTCATAGTCAAAGTGGAGGTTCTCTCCTCCCTTCAGAGAAAGGTACCTCCTTCTTTGAAGACCTGTTCTTTCCACTGGGATCTCACTCACAGAGATCTTTTGCCAGAGTGTCTTGGCTTTCCATGCCTGAAATACTCTCATGGGCTTTTCAGCCAGATCCGAGTGCCTTTAGGGCTGATTCTGAGGCCAGAGTGCTATTTAGGACATCCACCATTCTATGAGTCTGCTGAGTATCTCACTTCCCATGTTGGATCACTCTCCCCTTTATTTATTCTATCGGTTAGTGTTAGCAGGTACTAGACTTGTTTATGTGCTCCCTTTGACTCTTAGTCCTTTCATTATGATCAATTGTGAACTGAAATTGATCACTTGGAATAGTGAGATGGCATTGGTACATGCCACCTTGATGGGATTGGATTGGAATCCCCTGGTATGTTTCTAACTCTACCATATGGGGCAAGTCAGCTTGAGCATGTCCCAAATTATACATCTCTTCCCTCTCTTATTCCCACTCTCATGTTTAACAGGGATCACATTTCAGTTAGTTTTCAGCACTTAAGAATAACTGTGTGATAATTACAGAATTAAACCAGTCATATTAAGTAGAACAGACAAAAAAAAATACTAAGAGGGATAATGTATTAAGTTGTTCATTAACAGTCAGGGCTATGCTGATCAAGTCACCATTTCTCATAGTGTCCATTTCACTTCAGGAGGTTTCCTTTTTGGTGTTCAGTCAGTTGTCACCGATCAGGGAGAATATATGTTATTTGTCCCTTTGGGACTGGCTTACTTCACTCAGCATGATGTGTTCCAGATTCCTCCATTTTGTTGCAAATGACTGCATTTCGTTGTTTTTTACTGCAGTACAGTATTCTAAAAAATACATATCCCATAATTTATTTATCCAGTCTACCGTTGATGGGCATTTAGGTTGGTTCCAGGTCTTGGCTATTGTGAATTGTGCTACAATAAACATTAGGGTACAGACCGCTTTTTTGTTTGTCAATTTAAACTCCTTTTGGTAAATTCCAAGGAGTGGGATGGCTGGGTCAAACGGTAGTGTTATATTCAGGTTTCTGAGGAATCTCCAGACTGACTTCCATAGTGGCTTGACCAGTTTGCATTCCCACCAACAGTTGGGTTAGTGTCCCTTTTTCCCCACATCCGCGCCAGCATCTATTGTTGGTAGATTTCTGCATGTGAGCCATTCTAACCGGGGTGAGGTGAAACCTCATTGTGGTTTTGATTTGCATTTCCCTGATTGCTAGCGACCTTGAACATTTTTTCATGTGCCTGTTGGTCATTTGGATTTCCTCTTTTGAAAAATGTCTATTGAGGTCCTTGGCCCATCTCTTAAGTGGGTGTTGGTTTTGTGTTTGTGGAGTTTCTTGATTTCTTTGTAGATTCTGGTTATTAACCCTTTATCTGTTGCATAGTTTGCAAATATTTTTTCCCATTCTGTCAGTTGTCTCTTCACTCTCCTGACTGTTTCTTTTGCAGTACAGAAACTTCTCAATTTGATGCAATCCCCAATAGTTGATTTTGGCTTTGACTGCCTGTGCCTCCCGGGTCTTTTCCAGAAATTCTTTGCCTGTGCCAATATCTTGAAGGGTTTCTCCAATGTTCTCTAATAAATTAATGGTGTCAGGATGTAGATTTAGGTCTTTAATCCACGTTGAGTGGATTTTTGTGTAAGGTGTAAGGTAGGGGTCTTGCTTCATGCTTCTGCACGTGGAAATCCAGTTTTCCCAGCACCATTTATTGAATAGACTGTCCTTGCTCCAGGAATTGGTTTTAGATCCTTGGTCAAATATAAGTTGGCTGTAGATGTTTGGGTTGATTTCTGGTGTTTCAATTCTGTTCCATTGGTCTATCCATCTGTTTCTGTACCAGTACCATGCTGTTTTGATTACAACTGCCCTGTAGTATGTCCTGAAATCTGGTATTGTGATGCCTCCGGCTTTGTTTTTGTTGTACAAGATTGCTTTAGCTATTTGAGGTCTCTTGTGCCTCCATATGAATTTCAGCATCATTTTTTCTAGATCTGCGAAGAATGTCTTTGGTATCTTGATTGGGATTGCATTAAATCTATAAATTGCTTTTGGGAGAATGGACATTTTGATGATGTTGATTCTTCCAATCCATGAGCATGGAAGATTTTTCCATTTTTTGGTATCCTCTTCTATTTCTTTCTTTAAGGTTTTGTAATTTTCATCGTAGAGATCTTTAACGTCCTTGGTTAAGTTTATTCCAAGGTATTTGATTGTTTTGTAGCTATTGTGAATGGGATTGATCTTAGCAGTTCTTTCTCAGTCATGGCATTGCTTATGTATACAAAGGCTGTTGATTTTTGTGCATTGATTTTATATCCTGCCACTTTGACAAACTCCTCTATGAGTTCCAATAGTCTCTTAGTAGAGTTCTTTGGATCCTCTAAGTACAGAATCATATCGTCTGCAAAGAGGGATAGTTTGACTTCTTCCTTCTTGATTTGTATTCCTTTGATTTCTTTTTCTTGTCTGATGGCTCTGGCTAAAACTTCCAGAACTATGTTAAATAGCAGTGGTGAGAGTGGGCATCCCTGCCTGGTGCCAGATTTCAGTGGAAATGCTTCCAACTTTTCCCCATTCAATAGGATGCTGGCTGTGGGTTTTTTATAAATTGCTTTGATTATATTGAGGAATGTTCCTTCTATACCCAATTTGCTTAGAGTTTTCATCATGAAAGGGTGTTGTATTTTATCAAATGCTTTCTCTGCATCAATTGAGATAATCATATGGTTTTTCTTTTGCAGTCTGTTAATGTGGTGAATCACATTGATTGATTTGCGAATGTTGAACCATCCCTGCATACCAGGGATGAATCCCACTTGGTCTGGGTGGATGATTTTCCTGATGTGTTGTTGTACTCTATTGGCCAGAATTTCATTGAGGATTTTTGCATCTATGTTCATCAGGGATATTGGTCTGTAATTTTCTTTCAGTGCTGCATCTTTCTCTGGCTTAGGGATTAAGGTGATGCTGGCTTCATAGAAAGAATTTGGGAGGATTCCCTCTTTTTCGATTGTTCTGAATAGTTTGAGAAGAAATGGGATTAGTTCTTCTTTAAATGTCTGGTAGAATTCAGCGGTGAATCCATCTGGTCCTGGGCTTTTCTTTGTTGGGAGGGCCTTAATTACTGTTTCAATTTCTGTTTCAGTTATGGGTCTGTTTAGGTTTTCGATGTCTTCCTGGTTCAATTTAGGTAGATTGCATGTGTCCAGGAATCTATCCATTTCTGATAGGTTTTCCTGTTTGCTGGCATACAGGTCCTTGTAGTAATTTCTGATGATTCTTTTTATTTCTGTGGTGTCTGTTGTTATGTTTCCTTTTTCATCTCTGATTTTATTGATTTGGGTCTTTTCTCTTCTTTTTTTAGTTAGTTGGGGCAATGGGGTGTCAATTTTGTTTATTTTTTCAAAAACCCAGCTTCTCGCTTGGCTGATTTTTTGTAGTGTTTTTTTGGATTCAATCCTGTTAATTTCTTCTCTGGTTTTAATTATTTCTCTTCTCCTACTAGATTTGGGTTTGGTTTGCTGCAGTTTTTCTAGGTCCTTGAGATGCGCTGAAAACTCATTTATTTGGTACCTTTCCAATTTCTTGATATAGGCACCTATTGCTATAAATTTGCCTCTCAATACTGCTTTTGCTGTATCCCATAAGTTTTGATATGTTGTGTTGTTGTCTTCATTTACTTCCAGAAAGTTTTCGATTTCTCTTTTGATTTCTTGAATGACCCAGTGTTCATTCAGGAGCATGTTGTTCAGTCTCCATGTGTTTGCATACTTTCTGGGGTTTCCTGAGTTGCTAATTTCCAGCTTCATTCCTTTATGGTCTGAGAAGCTGCATGGTATGCTTCTAATTCTTTTTTAAATTTGCTGAGACTTGCTTTATGGCCTAGTATGTGATCAATCCTAGAGAAGGTTCCATGCACTGCTGAGAAGAATGTGAAGTCTGTAGATGTAGGGTTGAAAGTTCTGTATATATCTGTTAGATCCATTTGGGCAATAGTGTCAATTAAATCTGCTGTTTCCTTGTTGATCTTCTGTCTGGATGATCTGTCTATTTCTGAGAGTGGAGTATTGAAGTCCCTCAGTACTATTGTATTGGAATCTAAATCTCCCTTTAAGTCCCTTAACATATCTTTTAAATAGACCGGTGCCCTGTAATTAGGTGCATATACATTTATAATAGTTACATCTTCCTGTTGAATTGAACCCTTAATCATTATATAGTGTCCTTCTTTGTCTCTCTTAACAGTTTTTGTATTAAAGTTTATTTTGTCTGATATTAATATGGCTACACCTGCTTTTTTTGGTGTCTGTTGGCATGGAATATCTTTTTCCAACCTTTCACTTTCAGTCTGCATGCCTCTTTGTTAGAGAGATGTGTTTCTTGTAGGCAACAAATAGTTGGGTTGTGTTCTGTGAGCCAGTCAGCCAAACGGTGTCTTTTAACTGAAGAATTCAGACCATTAATGTTCAATGTGACTGTTGATACGTAGTGACTTTGCCCTGCCATTTTCCCGGAAATATTTTCTAGTATTTGCTTTGAGCTTCCCATGCTCTTTTACTGGTAGGTGTTCTTCCTTTCCCTTCTTTCATATTGATGGCCGTGTTTCTGTGTTTCTGAGTATAGCACATCTTTAAGTATCTTTTGCAGGGCCGGACGAGTGGCCACAAAGTCTTTCAATTTCTGTTTGCTGTGAAAGGTCTTTATTTCACCTTCATTCACAAATGAGAGCTTGGCAGGATATAATATTCTGGGCTGGCAGTTTTTCTCTCTTAGCACCTGTGCTATGTCTCACCATTCCCTCCTAGCCTGTAGTGTTTCTGATGAGAAGTCTGCTGTGAGTCTGATTGGAGATCCTCTGAGAGTAATCTGACGTTTCTCTCTTGCACATTTTAGGATCTTTTCTTTATGTTTCACTGTGGTAAGTTTAATTACCACGTGTCGTGGTGAGGATCTCTTTTGGTCATGTTTATTGGGGGTTCTATGAGCTTCCTGTACTAGGATGTCTCTGTCCTTCTCCAAACCTGGAAAGTTCTCTGCTAGTATCTCACTAAAAAGGTCTTCTAATCCTTTCTCTCTCTCCATGCCTTCAGGAACTCCTAGAACTCGAATGTTGGTTTTTTTAAATAGTATCCTGTAGATTCCCAACAATATTTTTTAGATTTCTAATTTCCTCTTCTTTTCTTTGGTTTGACTGTATGTTTTCCTGTGCTCTATCTTCTAAGTCCGATATTCTCTCTTCTGCTTCACCCATTCTGTTTTTAAGGCTTTCTAATGTGTTTGTCATTTGATCTATTGAGCTCTTCATTTCATTTTGATTTCTCTTCACTATCACACTTTCCTGTTCTACTAGTTTCTGAATTTCATTTTGATTCTTCCTTAAAATTTCATTTTCACGAGAGAGATTTTCAATCTTGTCCAATAAGGATTTCTGTAGTTCAAGGATTTGCTTTTGAAAACTTCTAAATGTTCTTATCATAAATTTTTTGAAATCCATATCTTGCATTTCTTCTATCTCATCATCTTCATAATCTTGGTTTGGGGTGTTTTGTTTATTTGGAGGCATCATAGTGTCATCGTTGATCTTGTTCCCTCGATTTCTGTGTTTGTTACTTGGCATAGTTAATTCTTCTTGCGTCACTGTGCGTTTTTTTTTTTTTTATACTATGTCCGCGTTAAGTGGACTGCCTGCTGTTGGAGGAGCCTTGGAGGCCTGAGATGGGTGCGGGCTGAGAGCTCTGCTTGCTTCTTCCTGGTTAAGGGTGTGCAAAGGTGACACCCTCAGGTTATGCGTGGTAAATCTCTCTCTTTTTATTTATTTATTTATTTTATTTATTCAGGGGGTAAGTAACACCGCACGGCACAGCTGTGCAGAATTGATGGTATTTAGCTTCCAGTCTCTGGCTTCTACCCCCAGAGTCCGTTTAGGCTCCTCTGGACTCCCACTGGGTTGCCTAGGCTACTGAATTGTAGTGACTCAGTTCCTTAGCTCTCCCCCGTTGATACGTAAATCCAGAGAGGGGGGCCTGCTCTTTGTCTCTTGGGAATTCTTCAAGCCTTGCAGCCTTGCAACCTTTGCAAGGTTAGGGGGAAGAGAAACCCCGAAGCTTTTTTTTTCCTTCTTTCCGGTAGTGAGTTTGCTGCACTTTCCGGCCCCCCTCTAGATTCTGACCCCCGTTTCCCCACCAATGTCTCGGGTTATTGAGCTCACCTCCCCTTCCAGCGCCGATGTGTGGACTCAGAGCCCTGGACGTCCCAAGTCTCCCCGCTGTTGTCTGTGTGGCATGCACTCCCCTTCGAGCACTGGCGCGCAGACCCTGCAGCTTCCGCGGCTCAGTCCGCGGCTCGGCTTCCACCTTGTTCTCCCAGTAGGTCCTCCGATTCACAGCCACTCGATCCAGAAGAGTCTCCTCTGCAATATTTTCCTGGTTCTTTTTTCTGAGGCTACCGTAACTCCCCTTTTATTAAACTAAATTTTCCCGGACTATCGGTGCGCGCCCTCACTATTCCGCCATCTTGGCTCCACCCCATGAACTTCCTTCTTAACACTGCTTTTGCTTTATTCCATAGGTTTTGATGTTGTGCTGTCATCTTCATTTGTTTCCAGAAATCTTTTGATTTCTCTTTTGATTTCTTCTTTGACCCACTGTTCATTCAGGAGCATGTTGTTCAGTTTCCATGTGTTTACATATGTTCTAGAGATGCCTGAGTTGTTGATTTCCAGCTTCATTCCATCATGGTCTGAGAAGATGCATAGTATAATTTAGATTTTTTTTTTTTGCTTTCAAACTTTTATTTAATGAATATAAATTTCCAAAGTACAGCTTATGGATTACAATGGCTTCCCCCCAGTAACGTCCCTCCCACCCACAACCCTCCCCTTTCCCACTCCCTCTCCCCTTCCATTCACATCAAGATTCATTTTCAATTCTCTTTATATACAGAAGATCAGTTTAGCATATACTAAGTAAAGATTTCAACAGTTTGCTCCCACACAGAAACACAAAGTGAAAAATACTGTTTGAGTACTAGTTATAGCATTAAATCTCAATGTACAGCACACTAAGGACAAAGATCCTACATGAGGAGTAAGTGCACAGTGACTCCTGTTGTTGACTTAACAAATTGACACTCTTGTTTATGGCATCAGTAATCACCCTAGGCTCTTGTCATGAGCTGCCAAGGCTATGGAAGCCCCCTGAGTTCACTGACTCTGATAATTTTTAGACAAGGCCATGGTCAAAGTTGAAGTTCTCTCCTCCCTTCAGAGAAAGGTACCTCCTTCTTTGATGACCCATTCTTTCCACTGGGGTCTCACTCGCAGAGATCTTTCATTTAGGTTTTTTTTTCCACAGAGTGTCTTGGCTTTCCATGCCTGAAATAGTCTCATGGGCTTTCAGCCAGATCCGCATACCGTAAGGGATGATTCTGAGGCCAGAGTGCTGTTAGGACATCTGCCATTCTATGGGTCTGCTGTGAATCTCACTTCCCATGTTGGATGGTTCTCTCCCTTTTTTATTCTATCAGCTAGTATTTGCAGACACTAGTCTTGTTTCTGTGATCCCTTTGGTTCTTAGTCCTATCATTATGATCAATTGTGAACAGAAATTGATCACTGGGACTAGTGAGATGGCATTGGTACATGCCACCTTGATGGGATTGAATTGGAATCCCCTGGTATGTTTCTAACTCTACCGTTTGAGGTAAGTCAGCTTGAGTATGTCCCGAATTGCGCATCTCTTCCCTTTCTTATTCCCACTCTTACATTTAACAGCAATCACTTTTCAATTAAGTTTCAGCACTTAAGAAGAATTGTGTATTGATTAAAATATTCAACCAAAAGTATTAAGTAGAACAAACAAAAAAAATACTAAGAGGGATAACATACCAAGTTGCTCATCAACAGTCAGGGTGAGGGCTAGATTTTTTTGAATTTGCTGAGACTTGCTTTATGGCCTAGCATGTGGGCAATCCTACTGAAAGTTCCATGCATTGGTGAAAATAATGTATATTATGCAACTGGAGGATGGAAAGTTCTGTAGATATCTATTAGGTTCATTTTGTCTATAGTGTCAATTAACTCTGTTGTTTCCTTGCTGATTTCTGTCCAGCTGATCTGTCCAATGCTGAGCGTGGGTTATTCAATTCCCTCATTACTATTGTATTGGAGTGTAAGTCTACCTTTAAATTCCTTAATATATCTTTTAAATAGCTAGGTGTCCTGTAATTATGTGCATATACATTTATAATAGTTACATATTCCCTTTGAATTGATTACATAGTGCCCTTCTTTGTCTCCTTTATCAGTTTTTGTGTTAAAGTCTACTTTGTTTTATATTAGGATGTCTACACCAGCTTTTTTTTGGTTTCTGTTAGCATGGAATATCTTTTCCCATCCTTTCACTTTCAGCCTGGGTGCATTTTTGTTGGTGAGATGTGTTTCTTGTAGGCAGTAAGTACATGGGTTTTATTTTTGAATCCATTCAGCCAGTCTGTATCTTTCAACTGGAGAGTTGAGGCCATTTACATTCAAGGTGACTATTGATAAGTAATGACTTTGCCCTGCCATTTTTCCATAGTTATTTCTATTTTTTTACTTTGGATTTCCTTAGTACTTTTTCTGGGAGATTTTTCTGCTTTTACCTTCTTTCATAGTGATGACCGTGTTTCTGTGTTTCTGTGTGCAGCACATCCTTAAGTCTTTTGTTTTTTTGTTTTTTTTTTTAATTTTTTATTTAGTAAATATAAATTTTCAAAGTACAGTTAATGGATTGCAATGACTCCCCCCCCATAATTTCCCTCCCACTCACACCCCTCCCATCTTCCACTCACTCTCCCATTCCATTCACATCAAGATTCATTTTCAATTATCTCTATATACAGAAGATCAATTCAGTATATATTAAGTAAAGATTACATCAGTTTGCACCCACAAAGAAACACAAAGTGTAAAATACTGTTTCAGTATTAGTTATAGCATTACTTCACATTGGACAACACACTAAGGACAGATCCCACATGAGAAGGAAGTACACATTGACTCCTGTTGTTGACTTAACAATTTGACACTCTTGTTTATGGCGTCAGTAATCTCCCTAGGCTCTAGTCATGAGCTGCCAAGGCTATGGAAGCCTTTTGAGTTCGCCAACTTTGATCTTATTCCAACAGGGTCATAGTCAAAGTGGAAGTTCTCTCCTCCCTACAGAGAAAGGTACCTCCTTCTTTGATGGCCCCATTCTTTCCACTGGGATCTCACTCGCAGAGATCTTCCATTTAGGTCTTCCTTTTTTTTTCTTCCGCCCAGGGTGTCTTGGCTTTCCATGCCTAGAATACTCTCATGGGCTCTTCAGCCAGATCTGAATGCCTTAAGGGCTGATTCTGAGGCCAGAGTGCTATTTAGGACATCTGCCATTTTATGAGTTTGCTGTGTATCCCGCTTCCCATGATGGATTGTTCTCTCCCTTTTTGATTCTATCAGCTAGTGTTAGCAGACACTAGACTTGTTTGTGTGATCCCTTTGACTCTTAGACCTATCAGTGTGATCAGTTATGAACTGAAATCGATCACTTGGACTAGTGAGATAGCATTGGTACATGCCACCTTGATGGGATTGTATTGGAATCCCCTGGCATGATTCTAACTCCACCATTGGAGCAAGTCCAATTGAGCATGTCGCAAATTGTACATCTCCTCCCTCTCTTATTCCCATTGTTATATTTAACAGGGATCACTTTTCAGTTAAAATTTAAACACCTAAGAATAATTGTGTGTTAATCATAGAGTTCAACCAATAGTACTAGAATAAAACAAAGAGAAAATACTAAAATGGATAAAGTATTACATTGTACATCAACAGTCAGGACAAGAGCTGATCAAGTCACTGTTTCTCATAGTGTCCATTTCACTTCAACAGGTTTCCCCTTTGGTGCTCAGTTGTCGCCGATCAGGGAGAACATATGATATTTGTCCCTTTGGGAATGGCTTAATTCACTCAGCATAATGTTTTCCAGATTCCTCCATCTTTTTGCAAATGACCGGATTTCGTTGTTTTTGACTGCTGTATAGTATTCTACGGAGTACATGTCCCATAATTTCTTTATCCAGTCTGCTGTTGATGGGCATTTGGGTTGGTTCCAGGTCTTAGCTATTGTGAATTGAGCTGCAATAAACATTAAGGTGCAGACAGCTTGTTTGTTTGCCAATTTCATTTCCTTTGGGTAAATTCCAAGGAGTGGTATGGCTGGGTTGAATGTAGGGTTATATTCAGATTTCTGAGGAATCTCCAGACTGACTTCCATAGTGGCTTAACCAGTTTGCATTCCCACCAACAGTGGGTTAGTGTACCTTTTTCCCCGCATCCTCGCCAGCATCTATTGTTGGTAGATTTCTGCATGTGAGCCATTCTAACCGGGGTGAGGTGAAACCTCATTGTGGTTTTGATTTGCATTTCCCTGATTGCTAGCGACCTTGAACATTTTTTCATGTGCCTGTTGGCCATTTGGATTTCCTCTTTTGAAAAATGTCTATTGAGGTCCTTGGCCCATCTCTTAAGCAGGTTGTTTGTTTTGTTGTTGTGGAGTTTCTTAATTTCTTTGTAGATTCTGGTTATCAACCCTTTATCAGTTCAATAGTTTGCGAATATTTTTTCCTATTCTGTTGGTTGATTTTCACTTTCCTGACTGTTTCTTTTGCAGTACAGAAACTTCTCAATTTGATGCAATCCCAAATGTTAATTTTGGCTTTGACTGCCTGTGCTTCTGGGGTATTTTCCAAGAAGTCTTTGCCAGTACCTATATCTTGCAGAGTTTCTTCAATGCTCTCTAATAATTTGATGGTGTCGGGTCGTAGATTTAAGTCTTTAATCCATGTTTAGTGGATTTTTGTGTAAGGTGAAAGGTAGGGGTCTTGCTTCATGGTTCTGCACGTGGAAATCCAGTTTTCCCAGCACCATTTATTGAATAGACTGTCCTTGCTCCAGGAATTGGTTTTAGATCCTTGGTCAAATATAAGTTGGCTGTAGATGTTTGGGTTGATTTCTGGTGTTTCAATTCTGTTCCATTGGTCTATCCATCTGTTTCTGTACCAGTACCATGCTGTTTTTTTTTTTTTTTTTTGACAGGCAGAGTGGACAGTGAGAGAGAGAGACAGAGAGAGAAAGGTCTTCCTTTGCCGTTGGTTCACCCTCCAATGGCCGCCGCTGCAGCCGGCGCACCGCGCTGATCCTGGCAGGAGCCAGGAGCCAGGTGCTTCTCCTGGTCTCCCATGGGGTGCAGGGCCCAAGCACCTGGGCCATCCTCCACTGCACTCCCTGGCCATAGCAGAGAGCTGGCCTGGAAGAGGGGCAACCGGGACAGAATCCGGCGCCCCAACCGGGACTAGAACCCGGTGTGCCGGCGCCGCAAGGTGGAGGATTAGCCTATTGAGCCACGGTGCCGGCTTGTACCATGCTGTTTTGATTACAACTGCCCTGTAGTATGTCCTGAAATCTGGTATTGTGATGCCTCCAGCTTTGTTTTTGTTGTACAAGATTGCTTTAGCTATTTGAGGTCTCCTGTGTCTCCATATGAATTTCAGCATCATTTTTTCTAGATCTGAGAAGAATGTCTTCGGTATTTTGATTGGTATTGCATTGAATCTGTAAATTGCTTTTGAGAGAATGGACATTTTGATGATGTTGATTCTTCCAATCCATGAGCATGGAAGATTTTTCCGTTTTTTGGTATCCTCTTCTATTTCTTTCTTTAAGGTTTTGTAATTTTCATCGTAGAGATCCTTAACATCCTTGGTTAAGTTTATTCCAAGGTATTTGATTGTTTTTGTAGCTATTGTGAATGGGATTGATCTTAGCAGTTCTTCCTCAGCCATGGCATTGCCTGTGTATACAAAGGCTGTTGATTTTTGTGCATTGATTTTATATCCTGCTACTTTGCCAAACTCTTCTTTGAGTTCCAATAGTCTCTTAGTAGAGTTCTTTGGGTACCCTAAATAAAGAATCATATCATCTGCAAAGAGGGATAGTTTGACTTCTTCCTTCCCAATTCGTATCCCTTTAATTTCTTTTTCTTGCCTAATAGCTCTGGCTAGAACTTCCAGACTATATTGAACAGCAGTGGTGGGAGTGGGCATCCCTGTGTGGTACCAGATCTCAGCGGAAATGCTTCCAACATTTCCCCATTCAATAGGATGTTGGCCTTGGGTTTTTCATAAATTGCTTTGATTGTATTGAGGAATGTTCCTTCCATACCCAGTTTGCTTAGAGTTTTCATCATGAAAGGGTGTTGTATTTAATTAAATGCTTTCTTTGCATCTATTGAGATAATCATATGGTTTTTATTCTGCAGTTTGTTAATGTGGTGTATCATGTTGATTGTTTTGCGCACATTGAACCATCCCTGCATGCCAGGGATAAATCCCACTTGGTCTGGGTGGATGATCTTTCTGATGTGTTGTTGCATTCTATTGGCCAGAATTTTATTGAGGATTTTTGCATCTATGTTCATCAGGGATATTGGTCTGTAATTTTCTTTCAGTGCTGCATCTTTCTCTGGCTTAGGGATTAAGGTGATGCTGGCTTCATAGAAAGAATTTGGGAGGATTCCCTCTTCTTCGATTGTTCTGAATAGTTTGAGAAGAATTGGAGTTAGTTCTTCTTTAAATGTCTGGTAGAATTCAGCAGTGAATCCGTCTGGTCCTGGGCTTTTCTTTGTTGGGAGGGCCTTTATTACTGTATCAATTTCTGTCTCAGTTATGGGTCTGTTTAGGTTTTCGATGTCTTCCTGGTTCAATTTAGGTAGGTTGCATGTGTCCAGGAATCTATCCATTTCTGATAGGTTTCCCTGTTTGCTGACATACAAGTCCTTGTAGTAATTTCTGATGATTCTTTTTATTTCTGTGGTGTCTGTTGTTACATTTCATTTTTCATCTCTGATTTTATTGATTTGGGTCTTTTCTCTTCTTTTTTTAGTTAGTTGGGCCAATGGGGTTTCAATTTTGTTTATTTTTTCAAAAAACCAGTTCCTCGTTTGGCTGATTTTTTTGTAATTTTTTTTTATTCAATCCTGTTGATTTCTTCTCTGATTTTAATTATTTCTCTTCTCCTACTAGATTTGGGTCTGGTTTGCTGTAGGTTTTCTAGATCCTTGAGATGCATTGAAAGCTCATCTATTTGGTGCTTTTCCAATTTCTTGATGTAGGCACCTATTGATATAAACTTTCCTCTTTTTTTTAAATTTTTTTTGACAGGCAGAGTGGACAGTGATAAAGAGAGAGACAGAGAGAAAGGTCTTCCTTTGCCATTGGTTCACCCTTCAATGGCCACTGCGGCCAGTGCACTGCGGCCGGTGCACTGTGCTGATCTGATGCCAGAAGCCAGGTGTTTCTCCTGGTCTCCCATGGGGTGCAGGGCCCAAGCACTTGAGCCATCCTCCACTGCACTCCCTGGCCACAGCAGAGAGCTGGCCTGGAAGAGGGGCAACCGGGACAGAATTTGGAGCCCCGACCGGGACTAGAACCCAGTGTGCTGGCGCTGTAAGGCGGAGGATTAGCCTAGTGAGCTGCGGCGCGAGCCCTAAACTTTCCTCTTAACACTGCTTTTGCTGCATCCCATAAGTTTTGGTATGTTGTGCTGTTATCCTCATTTACTTCCAGAAAATTTTTGATTTCTCTTTTAATTTCTTCTATGACCCATTGTTCATTCAGGAGCATGTTGTTCAATCTCCATGTGTTTGCGTATGCTCTAGGGATTCCTGAGTTGCTAATTTCCAACTTCATTCCTTTATGGTCTGAGAAGCTGCATGGTATGCTTCTAATTCTTTTTAATTTGCTGAGACTTGCTTTATGGCCTAGTATGTGGTCAATCCTAGAGAAGGTTCCATTGACTGCTGAGAAGAATGTAAATGCTTCATGAAAAGTTCTGTATATATCTGTTAGATCCATTTGGGCTATAGTGTCGTTTAAATCTACTGTCTCCTTGTTGATCTTCTGTCCTGTTGATCTGTCCATTTCTGAGAGTGGAGTATTGAAGTCCCCCAGTACTATTGTATTGGGTTCTAAGTCACCCTTTAAGTCCCTTAACAAATCTTTTAAATAAACCAGTGCCCTGTAATTAGGTGCATATGCATTGATAATTGTTATATCTTCCTGTTGAATTGAGCCCTTAATCATTATATAGTGCCCCTCTTTGTCTCTCTTAATAGTTTTTGTGTTAGTTTATGTTGTCCAATATTAAGGTGGCTACACCCGCTCTTTTTTCATTTCTGTTGGCATGGTATATCTTTTTCCAGCCTTTCACTTTCAGTCTGTATGCATCTTTGTTGGAAAGATGTGTTTCTTGTAAGCAGCAGATAGATGGGTTTTATTCCTTAACCCAATCAGCCAATCGGTGTCTTTTAACTGGACAGTTCAGGCCATTCACGTTCAATGTGACTATTGATAAGTGGTAACTTTGCCCTGCCATTTGCCAAAGATATTTTCTAATATATGCTTTGAATTCCCTGTGATCCTTTGCTGTGAGTTTTCCTTCCTTTACCTTCTTTCATATTGATGACCGTGTTTCTGTGTTTCTGTGTGCAACAAATCTTTAAGCATCTTTTGCAGGGCCGGACGAGTGGAGACAGATTCTTTCAATTTCTGTTTGCTATGAAAGGTCTTTATTTCACCTTCATTCACAAATGAGAGCTTGGCAGGATATAATATTCTGGGCTGGCAGTTTTTCTCTCTTAGAACCTGGGCTATGTCTCACCATTCCCTTCTAGCTTGTAGGGTTTCTGATGAGAGGTCTGCTGTGAGTCTAATTGGAGATCCTCTGAAAGTAATCTAGCATTTCTCTCTTGCACATTTTAGGATCTTTTCTTTCTGTTTTGCTGTGGTGAGTTTAATTACAATGTGTCATGGTGAGCATCTCTTTTGGTCATGTTTACTAGGGGTTCTATGAGCTTCCTGTACTAGGATGTCTCTGTCCTTCTCCAAACCTGGGAAATTTTCTGCTATTATCTCACTAAAAAAGCCTTCTAATCCTTTCTCCCTCTCCATGCCTTCAGGAACTCCTAGAACCCGAATGTTGGTTTTTTTAATAGTATCCTGTAAATTCCCCACCATATTTTTTAGATTTCTAATTTCCTCTTCTTTTCTTTGGCTTGACTGTATCCTTTCCTGTTCTCTGTCTTCTAAGTCCAATATTCTCTCTTCTGCTTCACCCATTCTGTTTTTAAGGCTCTCTAATGTGTTTGTCATTTGATCTATTGAATTCTTCATTTCATTATGATTTCTTGTCACCATCACAGTTTCATGTTCTACTAGTTGTTTCATTTCATTTTGATTCCTCCTTAATATTTCATTTTCGCAAGAAAGATTTTCTATCTTGTCCATTAAGGATTTCTGTAGTTCAAGAATTTGTTTTTGAGAACTTCTTAATGTTCTTATCAATTTTTTGAGATCCGCTTCTTGCATTTCTTCTATCTCATCATCTTCATAATCTTGAATTGGGGTGTCTTTTTCATTTGGGGGCATCATAGTGTCTTCCTTGTTCTTATTACCTCTGTTTTTGCGTTTGTTTGGCATATTGGAGATATTCTTTGGTTTCTTCACTGTGGTGTTTTTTCTTGTTATACTATGACTCTAGATTAAGTGGACTGTTTGGTTTTAATGGAACCTTAGAGGCTTGTCGCTCCCCCTCTTCGTGGAGGAACGACACTAAGCCCTGCCTAGGCTTCATATCCGAGTCACGGCACCATTATGTCGCTCCCCGTCTTCGTGGAGGAACGACACAGGACCCTGCACTGTTCTTTCGTCTGCTCGGCCCTCCCCGGGTTTGCTGCTGGTTCTTCCCGGGTTGGCTACTATCCCTTCCACCTCCGTGGAAGGGCAGTTCCCCCTGGCCACATTCCCCACTTCCGCAGGGGAGCGGCACACCGCCGGCCGGCTTTCTCGGGGGCTGCACGGGTGTTCCTTCAGCTAGATGTTCCCCTTAGATGTTCCTCGTGCATGCCGTCTCTCTCCTCCTTTATAGTCCTCCTCCGCCAATCCCAACTCGGCTGCCCACACGCCGAGTACGCTGCTCTCCTCCAATCAGGAGCAAGTCCTACAGTTTATTAGCTGAACTGGAGGCAGCTGTGTGGAAGCTGTTTACTTCTCTCCCAGCGCCATATTGTGGGAGAGCAGATGCATAGAATAAGTCTTAATTCCAGTAACTCAGTCCAGTCCGGGCTGCTCCCCACAGAGGCTTGAGATGGGTGTGGCCTGAGAGCTCTGTTTGGTTCCTCAAGGTTAAGGGTGTGCCAAAGGTAACCCTCCCATATTAGGCGTGGTAAATCTCTCTCTCTCTCTCTCTCTCTCTCTCTCTTTTTTTTTTTTTTTTTGATTCAAAAGGGAAGTAATTCTGCACAACTGAACAGAATTGGAGGTAGTTAGCAGGCAAATGATCTACCCACAGGAGCCAGAGATCGGAAGCTCTTTCCCAAGGACCACACAGGGAATCTGTCCTGCCCTCAGTGTGGGCTCAAATTCTCCTCCTGCAGTCTACCACTGGGTTGCCAAGGTTACAGAATTGTAGCATCTCTGGAGAGTACTCACGTGAATTCCGTGAGTTCTCTCCCCCACCGTCTTTTTTTTCACAGTCTCAGTTCAGTAGCACCACACATTCACTATGTCCTAATCCTTTGTTAATTCACCCCCCCCCACCCAGAGTCAGGATTTTCTGCTAGGCTCAGGGCCGGTGCAGACCTGAGGTCGCCCTGCTTATGACATATATCCAAGATGGCGCCTGTTCTTTGTCTTGCTCACCTTTGAGAGGTGAGCAGAGAGAAACTCGTGTCTGTTCCAGTCACTTTCTCTCTCTCTCTCTCTCTCTCTCTCTTCTAGTTAGCCTGGTGAACTTTTCCCCACGGGGTCGTTCCCTCTAGTCTCCTCTTTCCACTTGCCTGCCAGTGTCTCAGGCTATTGAGGTTTGGCTCACCTCATGTTCCAGCGCTGGTGTGTGGAGTCTGCCGCTGGTGTCCCAAACTGTGGGCTTCCACGCTCTCCACGCAGGTCCACCAAAGTCTTAACTCCAGAGACTGATGTTTGCTCAAGTTTTATTGAGGCAGTTTGAGCTTCTTCAATTTTCCTCCTCCCCTTCCAGAGCTGGCGGGTAGACTCTGCGGCTCCAGCTGCTCCGGCCACTCCCGTAGCTCAGCTTCCACGCGGTGGGTGACCTTGCTTTCCCCATAGGTCCTCCGAGTCACAGCCACTAGATCCAGAAGAGTTTCCTCTGCAATTTTTTCCTGATCCTTTTCCTGAGGCTACCGTAACTCCACTTCTATTAAACTATCTTTTCCCAGACTATCGGTGCATGCCCTCACTATTCCGCCATCTTAGCTCCGCTGAGTCATCCTTACATCTTTTGTAAGGATGAAAAGGTGGTGACAAATTATTTCAATTTCCATTTGTCATGGAAGTTCTTTATTTCACCTTCATTCATAAACAAGAGCTTTGCAGCATACAGTTCTGGGTTGGCAGTTTTTTTCTCTTAAGATTTAGAATATATCTTGCCATTCTTTCCTAGTCTGCCAGGGTCCTGAATTGTGTGCATGTCCACACCCTCCACATAGGTCCACAGTGTTCCTCTAATTTTTCTTGAGTTTCCTCTGCCATTTTCTTCCTAACTCTTCCCTATGACTGCATTCTCTCCACTTTTTTTTTAATTACCTTCTCCTAGACTAGAGCAGTAAGTTCCCTCCCTACTCTGCTGTCTTAATCAAATCTCAAAACTACATTTTAAAAAATTGATTCTAGAGGCTGGTTATGTGGCATACTAGCTAAGTCTCCACCTATGGCACCAGCATCCCATATGGACACCATTTCTAGTCCCAGCCACTCCTCTTTTGATCTAGCTATCTGCTTATGGCCTGGGAAAGTAGCAGAAGATGGCCCAACTGCTTGGGCATCTGCATCCATGTGGGAGACCTGGAAGAAGCTCCTGGCTCCTGGCTTTGGATAAGCTCAGCACCAGCCCTTGTGATCATTTATGTAGTAAACCAGCAGGTGAAAGTCCTTCCTCTCAGTCTCTCCCTCTCTCTGTCTGTAATTCGACTTCTCAAATAAATACATAAAATCTTCTTTAAAAATCAAATTTAAATAAAGGGGAGCATGAAGACTAGCAGGTGGGGATCATTGGAAACCGCCAGGAAATAACTCCGTCTGTCTCACCAGCCTGAACTGGGCCTGTGCCGCCTCCTGTTCCTTGTACTCACTTATTATACTGTCTGTGTATGAGTTTGAATATAGCTCATTTTTGCTTAAATAAGTGGGTGAATGAATAAGTGTGACATGAGTGATAATTCTTTACCTTTTAGGTGCTCAGTAGTGCTTATTAACTCACTCTTGCTACAGAGGGGAGAGGCAATAAGGAAAGATATCTGAACTCTGGGGCCTTTGGAAAAACCTTGTGCAACAAGTTGGGGTTGTGGATCAGCAAGTACATGGATGGAAGAATGGAAAGTTAGAAAGAAAGAAAAAGATTTTGTCTAGGCTCACTCCTAACTTACAAAGAAACTGAATTTTGCTTCCATGTGCTTAAACTTGTCTGATTTTCTCCTTCCATTCTTTAATGTTTATTTCTCAAAACAAAATGGATTGAGTATGATTCCAGTAATTCTTAGGAAAACTCCACTCTTGTTTTTCTAAATTGAACCAAATCATTAATTTTAATTTTAATTTTTTTTTGCCTGTGGTGTGTGTAGAGTTGTTAAGTCGCAATATTTAAAGAGCTAAGTGTCAGGAGTTGAGTTTGAGGAGACTTAATCTTTGTCCCTTCAGACATCAGAAATGTCAGGCTTTTGTTTCTGTCTTGAAGCAGTGCTATTGTTTTGAAGATGATGTTTGTTCTGGGCAGTTTGGATATACAGATGTCCTCTGCCTGAACAGTTCAGCAGAGACTAGGTGTAAAGTGTGAGAAGCAAGAGAGAGTGAGAGAAGAAAAAAATAAATCTCTTTATTATGGTGCATAAACCTTCAGTGTGAGAGAGCTTTGCAGCTGCACAAGGAGAAAAAATGCATTCAAAAATATAATGCAAGTGTGAATAATCCTTTCTCGAATGCTGCTTGCAGACTGCTCCAGCTTTGTCAGGTGAACTTGAACCGGGCCATCAGATTTGCCCCCATTCCCAGGGCACACTCTGTCTATCACCCCAGGGCATTCACCATCTTGACTGTTGTTTAAAGAGAACAAGCAATCCATCATTGAGCCAGGGAGTCACTTTCTCATAGAAAAGTAAAATCAGCATGTGACACTACTCAGCCCTAGTGTTTTGCAGATTAAAATGATACATGGAGACTCACGTGTTACTAGGAAGATTAAGTCAGTTATCTTGTTCCGCTGCCCAGACAAAAGAATTCCCCTCCAGCAGTTAAGTGGGAGCTTTACAGAAGCTGAAACCGTTGGCCTCGACTCTA
Organism: Oryctolagus cuniculus; assembly: GCF_964237555.1. NCBI lineage: Eukaryota > Metazoa > Chordata > Mammalia > Lagomorpha > Leporidae > Oryctolagus > Oryctolagus cuniculus. The sequence continues at coordinate 52,494,302 of NC_091439.1, read as the reverse complement.
GGATGGTAAGACAGAGAATTTAACAAGAGAACAGAAAAAGGAGTGTTATTTTACATGCAAGCATCCTTTTTATTCCCTGCAGGAGATGGTGAAATGAGGACTCCACCCCCAAACTGCTAAATCCTGTACAAGTCTGTGTGGTTTGAGATGCCAATTTTCTTACTAGAGATGGACACACAATTTATTGTCTGTTGACTCCACAATTGATTTAAATATGGTGGAATAAATGAGCAGCCGTTAGCCCTGGGGCAGTTCACTTCATAAGAGTAGGTTGCAAATCCTGTAGCTACAGTATCAAGCTATTAACACTGATATATCCATTGTGGACCTACACAGTAATAAAATTTTAAATGAATCTCATGTAGAAATGAGCTCACAATGAAAGGCTTGCATTTAGCCTTTAATTCACGAAGCTGAAGCAGAAATTTATCGTGTTAAAAAAACATTATTTTCTATATAATTGTACTACTAGCTGTGTCATATTTGTCCTTAAAAGTAATTTCCAGAAGGAAGACAATAATAAGTATTAAAATATAGAATTTTAGGTTAAACAAAGGATTAATTAAAATTAGCATAAAAACCCCATTTATCTCTAATTTTTTAAGACTAAGAGGAATTTTATAGTTTAGTTTGTGTTTAACCATTTTAGACCTTACACAGGAAATTACATGATTGAGAAAGAAAAAATTCTGTGCTCTCTTTTAAGTTTCTATGCATTGTAGGCAACACTGTTAGAAATTTCTTCATTATTTGCATTTTGCCCATACTTGGCTATGCTGTTTTGTTTTTTTATTTGTTTGTTTTGTTTTGTTTTTAGGTACAGACTATTTTTCCTGTAAAAGGAGTTTTAAACCAAAGAAAGCCCTATTTTGCTACTTTTAATTATATTTCAAACAGCATCATATGTACTATCTGTGTACTGTAAGAGTAGGGACATCCCTGGGAGATGCTGGTTCTCTTAGCCAAGGACACACAGCAGATTCTTTTCCTCCACAAATCACCAAGATGACGAGGGACTGTTTAAACACTTTTGTTAGACATTTGACATGGTCTTTTCCAAATAACAGAGGGACCCACAGCGACTGGCTCTAAAGGGCCGTGTTCCCAACAGAATTTCAATAGGGAACATTCTCTCTGGAATGAGCACCTGGGTCTTGTGCACTGTTCCCTTGGGCTGGGCAGCAGTCATCCAGCCACCTGCATCAGAGAGGATGGGAGATGAGGGACAGGAGCCTCTGGCCAGCTGTATCCTTCCCGGCCTGCAGGGCACGTTCCTTTCAGAGAAAGCAGACCAGGCCAGACTGCACAGGAGTGGCCAGCCCTTTCTCCCATCACAGACAAGTTAGCAAGATCCTTCAATGGATATAGATAAGGGTTAAGAGCACTGTGCCCTAGGATTTTTCAAACATGCCCTGGGCAAAACTCAAGGCTACAAATTGTCCTGACAAAGGCAATTGAAAATGTCCAAGTCCTATGATTTTCAGACAAACACCAAGGAAGATGACCTGAGAATGATCTGGAGATTAAAGAGAGCTCCGTGGCTGGGCAAAGCCTCAATGACCTGCGGCAAAACAGCCTGAACTCATCCCCTCCTGCCTCCTTGCCTTCCCTCCATGCCTGTGTCATAGCCTCTGCACTGTCTGAGCTGAGCTGGGACACACTCAAACAGCAAAATGCATTCTTAAGCATCTTTAGACAACATGATTACATATAAGGATGGATTAAACTTGGTATCTCTAATATCTTGTACTGCCTCGTGTCAGCTTTTATTATATTCCACTCTTGGTTACCAGAGAGAGGAGGAGAAAACACACATAATCAAAAAGAAGACTACTCTTTAAGATCCTTCCTATCTAGGTCAACAACGATTTATCGTTGCTTAGTGGCTACCGTGGTAGCTGATGGGGAAAAGACAGCTCCAAATTGCCCCAGGTGTCAAGAGAGGAAAGGCTTTGCCACCAGTAACTTCAAAATTAGATTAAAATATAACTTGAGATGAATCAAGTACATTGGGCATTTGGTGTTTATCAACTATTTTATTTCCTTGGAAGTTTTTGAAGGTGTGTCAAAATGCTGAAATCAGACCATTAGCAACCATTATCTGTATCTCAAATGTTAAAAACATGAACTGAAAAATATACTTGAGGAAAGTTAATGTTTTACAAATTTTGACAATCATTCCAGTTCTTTTAACAATCATTCCAGTCATCAAGAAAACATTGTGTTCAGGAAGCATTTTGTAGTTTGGTACATTCAACTCAGGAACTGCTACAAGATAATAGAAGAGATCATGTTAAGTGGTTTGTATACATACTGTATTTTTCCTGTAAGATTAATTAGATATTCTACTCTGCTGAAAATCACTTCCCTTTTGCCCCTGAAAAAGAACTCCAGATATATTTTCTCTTTCAGACCCCAAAAAAATTATGTATCTTGCAAAGAGAGGTAAGACAGACACCTAAGTCTACATTCAAAGTGTGACCTTTGATGAAATATATCCAATTTTTTTTTGAGAAAACTGTTTAAAAATCCAGTTCAAGGATGGTTGCTTCTCAGTTGGAAAAGTCACTGTGAGTGCCTGTCCAGAACATTAACTGGAAATGACCCTTGTCATCACTCTCAGCGTGTGGGACAGAAGAAACAAATGGAAAAACTCACTGGAAAAATGGTTTCTAAAAGAGACCACTTGCATGACAGATGAGACGCTGTGTTCATCGGACACATGGGCTCTGTTAGTAAAATGCTGCAGTCTTATCTGTGGTGCAGTCTATGCCCCGGACACCGTCCTAGGCTCTAGCTCCCACCACCATTGCTGGAAGTCAGGTGACCACATGGCCCAACCACAGGTGTCAGCTCCACCCCCACCCTAATGGGATTTGCTGCTCCTACTTCCCTGCCCATCCCCTGGCAAAGGTTTCACAGGACCCTTTCCTGAACATGTGGCACTCCCTCTCTCTCTCTTGATCTCTTTCTCTTACACTCTCTTACCCTCTCTCTCCTTCTCCCTCCATTCCCCCTGGGCTTCCCCCACCTGACAATAAACTTTCCTCTACCTCAGGTGTTTGGTGTGTTTTGTGGTGGCCTTACAGGCTCCACAGGCATTGTCTCCAGTGGCTATTACAGTTGCTGAGTGACTCCGAGAAGATAAAACCGCTGGGGACCACAGGGTCTTGATGGACCACCATCCCAATGTGATAAAAATGCTAACTTCAAAGTCTGAGAGCACTTCCTCAGTAATATGTTTCGAACTTTAATGTTGGATTTTCTTCGTCATTTACGCCTCCCTATGTGCATATGTGCCCATACAGATTTTCCCCTCTCTGTCCTGGGTCTTCAGAGGCCTCCACAAAGCAGAATGTGCTTTGTTCTTGCCACAGTGGACAAAGTTGAGTTAAGGAGCCAGTTGGTTCCTTGTCAGAGAGTGTGGGGAGAAAAGAGTGCTCTGCCTTTCGCTTTCCTTCCCATCTCACCCCACCCACACCTTCTCACCCTCTCCTTTTTCTCCCTTCCTAAAGCTGAAATAACCCAAATTAAAAAGCAAAGACTTCTGACAATCAGAAAGTAGGTCCTGGGGTGATACCATTTTCCGGTTTATCCTTTACTGGACAATAACTTTCAACTGTGATGGCCATCAGTCCTGGTTAATTGTCCTTATAGTCATTGCCCCTAGATCTCCTTGGAGAGGAGCGTCTGGTGACATTAGATGAAAGTCGTCCTAACTCTGCTGCTCATCAATGGAATGGCGCTGAGCTTAGTACCCTACCCTCCCAGAGCCTTGGAGTTCCCATATGTAAAATGGGGATAACAAGATCCACCTTGGAATATTCTTGTGCAGATCAGAGATAAGGCCTGAGAAGGATGTTATCTTTCCCAGTGGCTGGCAAACCTTGGTATTCATTGTTATTGCTGCTACAGGGCAGTGTTGATAGATTTGTCCTCCCAGTTCCACTCTCTTAACTACGGCAGCTAAGATTGTTAAACTTCATGTAAACTCAGAATTTCCCTCTCCCCCCTAGACACAGGAAACAACCTTGGAGCTAGGGAAAAGCCATTTGTGATCAGGGTGGTGTAGAAAATGCAAATAACACTAACAGTGACACCAACCATCAGAGCAGCAATCATAGTAATCAAGTCTGTGTGGTTATTTACTGATGCTCATCATCATTTTTTTAGAAAGATGTATTTATTTGAGAGGCAGAGTTACAGAAAGAGAGAGAAAGACAGAGAGACAGAGAGAGTCTTCCATCTGCTGGTTCCTTCCCCAAATGGCTGCAGCAGCCAGAGCTGAGCCTATTCAATCCATAGCCAGGAGCCAGGAGCTTCTTCCAGGTCTCCTATGGTGGTACAGGGGCCTAAGTACTTGGGCCATCTTCCACTGCTTTCCCAGGCCATTAGCAGGGAGCTGGATCGGAAGTGGAGCAGCCAGGACTTGAATTGGTGCACATATGGGATGCTGGCGCCACAGGCAGAGGCTTAGCCACCAAGCCACCCAGCATCAGCCCCTCATCATCATGATTACAACACTTTGAAATGCTGCTTAAATTGCTGTTGTTTTAAGTTGAATAGTCTAGCGTTAGCAAGTTCATCCAGTTGTACCTAAATAATTGTCAAGCATGATTCTCTCATTCCTTACTCTTGTCCCACCTCCTGCCAGCTACACATGACTGTGGTTCCCCACATACAACATGCCCTTCCACAGCTGTTTCCAAGGCTCCTCTCTATGCCAGGGATGACAGCCCCTCCCTCCCTTGGGATGTCCTCACTCCCTCCCCTGCCTCCTCTTCTCTCCCCTGGGAAAAGCACACTCATCCTCCAAGGCTCAGCTCATCCCCTCAGAAAGACCCTTTTGGACTCTCCTCCCACTCCCTCTAGGAACTCACACACACACACACACACACACACTCTCCATTCCACTGTCACAGACCTTTTATGGTAGAACTGCAACGGCACAGTAATTATTTGTTTATGTCTCTGCCTCCCCCCATTAGATTATGCACACGTGAAAGCAGAGACCATGAGTGCGTATTGGCAGTCCCAATGCCTAGCATGGCACTTGGTTGTTAATAAGGCCTTGTTGAATGAAGAATTAAATCATTAAAAATCGCAAGATTAATTAAGAGTGTGGTTTTATGATTGGCCCATTGTGGCATAACTCTTAGTGTAATACAGTATTTAACATTGTGTCTTGAACGTAGCACGTGTTCCATAAATGTTTGTGAACTGAATGAATGAATGATGGCAGGTGAAAAATCTCTTAATTAGATCCAGAGGGTCCTCTTTATTTGCACAATCCAAATAAGAAAGGCGTTCTCAGACACTGAAAAAAGCTCTGCCGACATCTTTGTCTTACCCAGACTCATCTGAATGATAATGAGTGTGGAAAATGGATTAGCTCCTGGGTGGACAGGGCTTTTTTTTCACTTGTTTGTTATTTGTTTTTGTTTTTTGTCTGAGTAAAAAAGCAAAAACGCTAGAGTGCTCCTTCCTTTAGGAAGATTCAGTCCCCTTTAATTTTCCGTGATTTTTATGTTAGTGCTTATTTAATTAACACAATTAAGCTGTTTGCGGTATATGAACTAAAATTGAGAGAAAAAATGGTTATTAGTGTTGTATTGTTCGTTTTGTCATTATTTTATATATCCGCAAACCAGAAAACCCTGGAAAAACTCATCACCAGATGTTCTTAGCATCGTCGTTTTCTACTACTATGTGTCCAAAACGAATGACCAATCCAGTTGTCAACAAGATCCTTAAATGTTGCTCACGTGTGTTCTATGTACATGATATGCTCCACATAAAGCATGAATTATGCTAAAAATAAGAGTAACAACAGTCTATCAGTTCTGGCTCAGAAGCCAGGTGTTTTCAGTACATTAAGAAGGGTGTTTTTCAAGTTTTATGAGAGTGTAGTGCCTCCTTTATCCAGAGCAGCAAAGGATTATTGAGACCCCAAGATTAAGGGTACACCATGAAACAAAAGCAGGCGCTCAGTGCCAAAATGCTACCCCTGTTTCCTGTTTCTTTTCTGATTAATCTTACAACCCCTCTTCATTACCACCACTCAAGGGGAAAAAGAGGATTAATACTATCAGCCTGGATGGTTTTGTATGAATTTGAAAGAGCACATGGAAAGTTGCTGAGATGGTGCCTGGCCCAGAAAATTCTGTAGATGGTTATTGTTGCTGTTGTTTTATCGTCAGCATTATTTATCCACCATATTCTCATCCTCTAAACTGCAGCAGAGCTACAGTTGGCAACCCTCACGTTGTTTTCCAGTTGGACTGACATTCATTCCTATATGAATGCCAGTTGCTCTAATTTGTGTATAGTGATAGAACCTGCTGTCTAGTTGTCTCCTGTTCATTCAAGTTTGGTTTCATAGCATTTCTTCCATATTGCTTATGCTTCAGTCTCTGCTCTTAGTGCACTCAAGGTCATGCATCTCTCATACTGATCATGAAAGCGTGGTTTTCCAAAAGCATCTGGTTGTCATAACAAAGCGTCACTAAATTGTTTACACTCAGGGTTGCAGCTCCACAGAGTTCCAGAAGGTCCCACTGGTTTGAAATCAATATATATTAGTTATCTCTTGCTGTATAACAAATTACCTCAAATTTTACAGCTTAAAACAATGTTTGTGTATCTCACTGGTCTATAAGAACCAAATCTGGATGGGATGGCTGAGATCTCTGCTCAGGTTCTCACAAGGCTAGAACCCATGTATCAGCTAGCTATGTCCTGCTCTGGAACTTACTATTCTCTTCCAGTCTCCTTCCTGTAACTAGCAGAGTTATGGGTGTAGAAATGAAGAGGGGCCAACATTGTGGCGCAGTGGGATAAGCTAGCAACTGCAAAGTCAGTGTCCCATATGGATACTGGTTCAAATTCTAGCTGCTATACTTCTGATCCAGCTCCCTGCTAATGTGCCTGGGAAAGCAGGGGAAGATGGCCCAAGTCCCTGGGCCCCTGCACCTATGTTTGAGATCTAGAAGATGTTCCTGGCTCCTGGCTTCAGCTCGGCACAGTCACAACCATTGCAACCATTTGGAGAGTAAACCAGCCAATGGAAGACCATTCTCTGTCTTTGTCTTTCTTTCTGTAAGTCTACCTTTCAAATAAAATAAATAAATCTTGGGGTTTTTTTCCTCTCTTGGAAGCCTCCCTCCATACCACTCTGGCTGGAGGTCTTTGACTCTAATAAATCTTTTTAAATCTCTCTGCTTGTCTGCTTAGAAATTGTTCTTCCATGTGAGACTAAGTAAAATTTTAGGTGGCCATCCATGCACATCGGAAGGAAAGGCCACCACAAAACACACCAAACACCAGAGTCAGGGAAAAGGTTTGTTTTCAGGTGGGGGAAATCCGACAGGCTGCCTCTCTATACACAGAGAGAATAGCAGCCTGTACTGGGAGAACAGGTCTTACACAGCTTTGCAGAGATAAGGAAGTGGGAGCAACAAATCCCATTAGGGTGAGAGTGAAGCTGATGCTTGTGTTTGGGCCATTTGGTCAACTGACTTCTGGTAAGCCAGGCTGGGCTTAGAATGAAGCTTATTGTACAAAATGGCAACATGGCCAGAGACTAAAGTGGCACCACAGAGAAGACTGTACCATTTTATTAACATGCATGAAACCTCTGATGGAAACAGTTTCTATAAGCTGGCACTGCATCCCCCTGGGGAAGCCACCTCCTGCTGAGAAGCCACCTCCTGCTGGAACCCTGTCTTGAGTCCTTTTCCCAAAGATGCTCCTTTGAAGCATGAAGCAGCTGAAGCGATCATCATCCAGTCCCCCCAACAGATGTTAGGGCCCTTTCTTGTTAAGCGGGGGTCAGATGCGTTAATAGGCAATCAGGGTGGTCCTAGTGGAATTTGGGGTGTAGAATATTTTCTCCCCCCAAAAAGTTATCTTTAGCAAGAACAAACAGGCCACCCTCCTTCCTTCGAAATCTCCAAATTTACCACGGGAATAGCAAGGGAGTTCTTCCTGAGCTCACAGCTTATTGTGAAAACCAGTTACCTATGTCACCCTTCTGGATGGTTTTTTGTTTTATCACGAGCAAGCCAGACAGGATGGAGAATTGTAAAGTATGTTTCTTGATGTGTTTTGTCCTCACCTGGTAATTGTCAGTCTGATTGTCAAGTTTTTTTCCTTAGAAATTGTACTTAAAAACGCCAGTACCATAGGATCCTTTGGGTTTTTCCTCTCTTGGAAGCCCCTCATCGTGCTGCTTTGGCTGGAGGCCCTTGACTCTAACAAATCTTTTTAAATCTCAGATAAATAAATCTTTTTTTTTTTTGGTAACTCATAGTGTATTTATAAAATGAAAAGCTCTCTACAAAATACACTTTTCACTGGGAAAATAAATAAAACAGACAAATGGATCTACGCAAAGCAAACATGAACTTTGGTAGATTTCAGTGTAGGACAGTCCACAACAAGCTTATTTGCCCTTTTTCCCCCGGAGCTGCTCAGCTTCCAAGTTAAGAATTTTAAAAATATTTTGAAGTGAGATTTTATTATGTTGAAATTCTTCATTCCACATCATCTTCAGCCAAGCTCTGAGCACTTACAATTCTCTAATTGTTGGGAGTTTAGTGAGCAGCATCTGGAACACTGGCAGTGGAAGAGTTTGCTGCAATACTTGCAGCAATTGCTGTGGCTGTCCACATACAGCAATTGCATTTGTCAGATGGTCCACACCCTTCTCATATTCACCTTGAGCTAGTAACTCTTCACCAAGCTGTATTTCTTCAAGGAAGAACTTCTGGACAGCTTCTGCATCTTTAAGGTCAGGTAACTTGGAAAGCCCAGCTCTCTCTTTGGCAAGCTTTTGTTTCTTTCTTCGTTCTCGCAACCTGTTCTTGAAGTTGGGGTCACTCCGTCTCTTGCGGTCGAAGTAAATGCAATACCCGATGAAAAGGGCCCCGCATACGCCGGCGGCGATGGCGCTGTTCCGGCCCACCATGGTCTCTCAGCTGCAGAATGTAATGGCGAGGCCTCCGAAGCAACGGTTGGCCGCGAACCCTCGATAAATAAATCTTTTTAAAAAAAGCAGAAGACACTGTCTCCTTGCTGGCTGATAGTGGAGGGCTGCTTTCAGCTACTTGTAGCCATGCTATGGTCCTTGTACATGGCCCCTCCACCTTCAAAGCCAACTTGAGCACACTGAATCTTTCTCATGCTTCAAATCTCTCTAATGTCTCCTCTAGCAGGCATAGAAAACTTTCCGCTTTCAAAAAGGTCATCTGGCTGAGCCAAGCCCACTGGGATAATATCCAGATCTTAAGGTCAGCTAACTCAGGACTTGAATGGCATCTTTTTTAAAGATTTATTTATTTATTTGAAAGTCAGAGTTACATAGAGAGAGTGGGGGGGGGGCTCTTCCACCTGCTGGTTGGTTCACTCCCCAGATGGCCTCAACAGCCGGAGCTGCACCCATCCAAAGCCAGGAGCCAGGAGCCTCTTCCGGGTCTCCCACTTAGGTGCAGGGGCCCAAGGACTGGGGCCATCTTCTACTGCTTTTCCAGGCCATAGCAGAGAGGTGGATCAGAAGAGGAGCAGCCGGGACTAGAACCGGAGCCCATATGGGATGCCAGCGCTTCAGGCCAGGGCTGTAACCTGCTGCACCACAGCACTGGCCCCAATTTAAATATTTTTAAATATCTTTTGTGGTTTTTTCTACTAAAGTTCATGCTTTCCTCAAATTTTCTTGAATTTTTGTAATAGCTATGTTAATTCCCTTGTCTGTGAGTTCTGTTATTGGATGGCATTTCTAGATCTTTTCCTTTGGATTGATTTTTCCCCTCTTTATGAGTCACATTTTCCTTCTTTGAATTTCTGGTATTTTTTTATTGGATGCCAAGTTTTGTGTGTTTTATGTTGTTTGGTGTTGGATTTTATTTCTTTGTTTTTTTTCTTTCTTTTTTGACGTCCCTTTAAATACTTTATGCTTTGTTCTGGGATGCAGTCAAGTTTCTTGGAATTGATTAAATCTTCTCAAGGTTTGCCTATAAATTATGTTGGGTCAGATCCAGACAAGCCTTAGGTCTAGGGTTAACTTTTTGCCTGCTTTTGAAGCATTCTAATCAATGCTCTGTTTCTGAATGCTTTCCTACTTTGGCACCAACTTTTCCTAGCCCCATGTGAGCTCTGGGTATTCTGCCATTCATTTCGTACAGTGTTGTCCCCTGATTTGGTAATGGTCTCATATGCATGTACAGATTTGTACTCAGTAAAAAACTCAGCAGAACCCCTCTGCGGATCTCTGGAGCAATCTCTCCCTCAGCAGCTCCCGCCTCTCCACAAGTCGGCCTCACATGTTCCAGTGAACCCCAAATCTCTCTCCTCATTTTAGCTCGACCACCGGAATGTGATTGTGTCCATCCCCACTCCCCTCACCTTTGCTGGATCCTCTTCAAGTAGTGAACTGGGGTATTCACAGCGCCCTTCCCTTCTCTGAGGGATTGCTGTCCTGTGCTACCTGTTGTCCAAAGGCTGAGCACCAGTGCTTCATGCAGCTACACAGCTTTCCGTTTGCTTATGGCAACAGGGAAAATCTGGTCCCCACTATTCCGTCATAGCCAGAAGCAAAATGTCCCTGCTTTAGCTTACCTTTTTTTTTTTTTTTTTTTTTTTTTTTACAGGCAGAGTGGACAGAGACAGAGAGAGACAGAGAGAGACAGAGAGAAAGGTCTTCCTTTTGCCGTGGGTTCACCCTCCAATGGCCGCCACGGCTGGCGCACCGCACTGATCCAAAGCCAGGAGCCAGGTGCTTCTCCTGGTCTCCCATGCGGGTGCAGGACCCAAGGACTTGCGCCATCCTCCACTGCACTCCTGGGCCACAGCAGAGAGCTGGCCTGGAAGAGGGGCAACCAGGACAGAATCTGGCGCCCTGACCGGGACTAGAACCCGGTGTGCCGGCGCCGCTAGGCAGAGGATTAGCCTAGTGAGCCACAGCGCCAACTCCTGCTCTAGCTTTTAAAAGCTTCTCCCTGAAAGTGCCAAATATCACTTTTACTCATAATTTAGAACGAAAATAAGCCACAAGGCCAAAATAATTTTAAAGAGAAGCAAAACCCAACTCAACCAAGTGTTTAAAAGGAGAGAGAAACTGAGGTACGTATGGACAAAACTACTTCTACTTTGCTTTATACGATCCAATGTAAGCCTTTCCAAGTGGGGAAAGCACCTTTTAACCTAGCTCCAAAAAACGCAGTCACATGTACCATAGGTTATTATCACAATATTTCTCTTAAGAATTACACTGACATTTAGCATACTGATTATAGCTATGGCTCCAAAACAATGTTTTACTTACTGTGTTGGTACCTGTCTGTGTGGCTTTGGACAAGCTATTTTTATGTTCCTATCTAGCCATCTATTTATTTGACAGGCAGAGAGACACACAGAGATCTCCTAGCCACGGTTCACTCCCCCAAATGCCTGTAACAGCCAGAGCTGAACCAAGCAGAAGCAGGGACCTGTGAATTCAAACTGGGTCTCCTCCATGGGTGGCAGAGACCCAAGTACTTGAGTCATCACTCTTCTGCCTCCCAGGATTGCTCCTTAGCAGGAATGGAACTGTAACCCTCTGACACGAGATGCAGGCATTCGAAGCGGTGTCTTAACTACTACACCAAATGCCTGGCTCTTGAAAATGCTATTTAACCTCCCTTTGCTTCAGTTGCTTCTCATGTAAAATGAAAACAAGAATAATTAGACCTATTCAGTAAGTGTTCCCAAGGACTAAGCAAGGAGTGCTGTGAGAGTCGTCAGTCTGATGCCTTGCACACAGTAAGTGCTCAGTCAACAGCATCTCCCCTTTGCTGTTCTGGTTGCAGTGACGACTGCCCATGTGCTGCGTTGTGCTGAGCAGATGGCAGCGCAGCCGCAGCTATTCTGCTAGGTTCTCAGCTGCTTCTCCTGCACTTCACATGTATGCCTTGTAGGTCAAGGTGGCTGGAGCATGGAAAGACTGTAAGAGCTCTAGTTTTACAACTAGAAAAAGCTGGTTACCTCAAGAATAGTGTCTGCAAATACTATCTGATAGAATCAAAAAGGGAGAGAATGATCCAACATGGGAAGTGAGATACACAGCAGACCCATAGAATGGCAGATGTCCTAAACAGCACTCTGGCCTCAGAATCAGCCCTTAAGGCATGCGGATCTGGCTGAAAATCCCATGAGACTATTTCAGGCATGGAAAGCCAAGACACTCTGCGGGGAAAAAAAAAACCTAAATGAAAGATCTCTGTGAGTGAGATCCCAGTGGAAAGAATGGGTCATCAAAGAAGGAGGTACCTTTCTCTGAAGGGAGGAGAGATCTTCCACATTGACCATGGCCTTGTCTAAATATGACCAGAGTCGGTGAACTCAGGGGGCTTCCATAGCCTTGGCAGCTCATGACAAGAGCCTAGGGTGATTACTGATGCCATAAACAAGAGTGTCAATTTGTTAAGTCAACAACAGGAGTCACTGTGCACTTACTCCTCATGTAGGATCTTTGTCCTTAGTGTGCTGTACATTGAGATTTAATGCTATAACTAGTACTCAAACAGTATTTTTCACTTTATGTTTCTGTGTGGGAGCAAACTGTTGAAATCTTTATTTAATGTATGCTAAACTGATCTTCTGTATATAAAGAGAATTGAAAATGAATCTTGATGTGAATGGAAGGGGAGAGGGAGTGGGAAAGGGGAGGGTTGTGGGTGGGAGGGACGTTATGGGGGGGAAGCCACTGTAATCCATAAGCTGTACTTTGGAAATTTATATTCATTAAATAAAAGTTTAAAAAAAAGCTGGTTACTTATACTTATACCTACATGGAAAGTACTAGTCAAATATAGCATTAGGCCCATGCATGCCAGATCTCCCCCAGTTATTCAAAGTTCTCATGTTTCTTCATCTGTGGGAAAGGAAGGGGAGCATAATTTCATATTCTTTTAGACACTTGGATACTTACTAGTCTGTTGCAGGAGTTGACAAAGTCCCTCCAGTACAGATCTTATGAAAAATGGACAGAAAATATTATGTTAGGTTTTGAGAAAAACCCAGTTTAGCACAAAGTTAATCTGCAATACAGCTCATCTTAAAATTTTCTAGCCATTACCTCCCAACTCCTCACTGATCCTACCACCTCTATGTGAAACCTAAGCAAGTTATTTAGCCTTCCTTGGTTTCAGTCCTTCGCTTGCTAAGTGAAAATAAGAATAGTAATTCCTACTTGTCAGGCTTTTCCAAGGACTAAATGAGTAACACTGCTAAATGTTCTCATCCAGAGAACCACTCCTGATTTATCTTATGTGCTTCATCACACGAACTGAGGGGACTTTCATTTCTCTTGAAAAAAAAAAAAAACTAGGAAGCTCTGCAACCGGCAAAAAGCTTTTTGAGTCTCTAGTGCAATTCAGCCATGCTCACTAGCCTAAGTGGGCATTTGTTGGCATTGAAACTCCCCAGTCATTCTAGGAATGGGAGTTTCTGGGACAGTTCCAAGCAACTGTGAGGTGATGATTTGTTCAACAGAGGTGGGAATGGAGCAAAGGTGGAAGAAACTTCCCCTCTGTTTCAAATGTTACATCAACAGGATTCCTTTGTAGTGCTTTGTGACACAACCAAGGCCTTTTGGCGTTTAATGGTACAGCAGTAGCCTTTTCCAGGCAAACTTACAAAAAATAACATGTGATATGCAGCCTCTCAGGCACATGGACTCACTTTCACCATGGTTAAGAGTGGCTGGCTCCTCTGTTGATTGCTTGGATTTTTCCAGTTGAATTTTTTTTTTTAAGAAAGCAGGGGAATCAGAATAAGGATGTAGTACATGGTGAATGAATGTTCATTCAAAGCATTTCTTTTTCTTTTAACATTCAAATCTCACATTGCTATGTGCTAATTTTATTTTATTACTTTTTATTTTATTTTTTAAAGATTTATTTATTTATTTATTTGATAGAGTTACACAGAGAGAGAAGGAGAGGCAGAGAGAGGGAGAAGTCTTCCAGCCACTGGTTCACTCCCCAGATGGCCGCAATGGCTGGAGCTGTGTCAATGTGAAGCCAGAAGCCAGGAGCTTCTTCCAGGTCTCCCACGCAAGTGCAGGGCCCAAGGACTTGGGCCATCTTCTACTGTTTTCCTAGGCCATAGCAGAGAGCTGGAATGGAAGTGGAGCAGCCAGGACTCGAACCGGCACCCATATGGGATGCTGGCAGTACAGGTGGCAGCTTTACCCGCTATGCCACAGTGCTGGCCCCCAAAGCATTTCTTGACAACTCAGAATATCCTGCTGTACCAAACATGTCTGGATGATAGAGATTTTAGTCTCACTCCTAACTCATATTACACTTGAACAACCTCAAATGGATTTTTAAAATTTCCCCCAAAGAATATGACAAATACATATGCTGCCACTTTAGATATGTTCCTAAAAATTGTAGTATTTCAACCCCTAATTAAATCCTTATGATAGCAACAATAACCAGTTTGAAAATTTAGCTGTCAAGGGACTATGAATTGATAAAATAAACTGCATATAGAAATAGAAAACACTTTCATGAAAAAATATATATTTTTATTTCATTAAGAGAATTGAGGCAACTGGAAAAGCTATGCTAAACAAGAACATTGTATGTAGTAAAATGTTATTTTTATTTTAGTGGACATTAGTTGATGGTATTCCTTAAATGCACTCATTCCCAACCTAATCTATGCAAAGTACCTAGCGCTTCCTTTGAAATACCCCCTTCTTCATTCTCAGTCAAGGTAGGTAGGATGGACAACCATCTTAGACTGGGTTCCCTGCGTACAGATTCAGAGACAAAGAATTGCATTCAAAATGGTATTGGAGGGGCTGGTGCTGTGGCACAGCAGATTAAGCTGAGATCCCATATGGGCACCTGTTCAAGTCCCGGATGTTCCACTTCTGATCCAGTTCCTGCTAATGGCCTGGGAAAGCACCCACATGGGAGATCCAGATGAAACTCCTGGCTCCTGGCTTCGGCTTGAACTTGCCCCGGCCATTATGGCCATTTGGGGAGTGAATCTCTCTCTCTCTCTCTCTCTCTCTCTCTCAGTGCTTCTCTTCCCCCCCCCTCTTTCTCTCTCTAACTCTACTTTTCAAATAAGTAAGTCTTTAAAAAATAAAGAAGGATTATTGGATACAGACTTCAGAACTTTTATCTGTAAGGATATAAGGGAGACAGAATCATGGGGGAATAAGCTGATACCATAGTAATATGGCTGCAACTGAGATCTTAGCTGAACTAAGGGGAACTCTGAAGCTGGCATGAGGCTTCAGAGTCAACTCAATATGAAGCAAGGAAGCCTGGCCTTTGTGTCCCCATGTCAGCCCATCATTGGCTCCAGACCATCTCTTGGGAGAAAGCATAACCATGGATGTTGTTGGTAGCGGGTAGTTCTGAGAGAGAGCCAAGCAGTGAGCCATCAGCAACTGACAATCAGAGCAGCGAGGGGATGGGTAAATCAGCCCGGAACAGGGTATCTAGAGTACTCACCATCAACATGACCCCACATGACTTAAGTTGATTGATAGTTTCTCTCTCTCTGACCACAGTCAATGGTTTCAGGATTATATTTAGGACCAGTCTGAGGCCAAGCAAGACCACAATAACCAATTTCTAGACTTCTATTTGAACAATCATGGAAGCAGATTCTTCATTTTCCTGAATTGGGACCCAGTAGAATGCACCCTGACTGCTATTTTGAAGCCACAAAGATCAAGTATGTCAAGAAGGCAGATACTGCTCCTGAGGAACCGCTCCTGAGAGATGGAAACACCTGGGTCTTGACCACACTGCTTAACCTCCAATCAAGCTGCACTTTAGACCCAATTTTATCCCTGGTTGGATCTCAAATCCCCTTATTAACTTCAGTCAGTGGAGCTCAGCCTTTCAGTCCCTTATAGCTGATATATTTCCCAAAATCACATACAGGATGACATATGAGAATGTATTACTAAAATGGCAACAAGTTTTCTTTGAAACTTGATAAATTATTATATTTCATCCGAGAAAGTATACAGTAAATGACATCAGATAAAAGATAAAACATTTTAAAGTATAAGGAAGGAAAATGAAACCTACCAAATATCTTGAAAATCTTTATGAAAACAGTATGTGACTGCTCAAAAATAAACGAGATAAGTAGAACAAATAAATAGTATAGAAATCAGACTAACTCTTGGGTAAGATTTTTCACTTGTTATATTCTCTGATGCCTTGTTTGCTTTTCAATTTTTGTTATATGCTTTTGTGTATATATTTAGAAATACCGACTTAATGAAAACTGTTTGATTTCTACTAGGGCCGGTGTTTGCTGCAGCTCTTAAGACACTAACTGGGACACCTGCATCCCATGGTGTGCCTGAATTTCAGTTGCAGTTCCATTTCCAATTCTAGCTTCCGCTAATGTGTACCCTGGGAGAGAGCAGATGGTAGCTTAAGTCCTTGGATCCCTGACACCCACATGGGAGACTTGGATAAAGTTCCAGTCTCCTGACTTTGACTTGGCCCAGCCCTGGCTGTTGCAGGCATTTGGGGAGTGAATAAGAGGATGGAAGATTAATATCTCTCTCTCCCTCTCTCTTTCAAATAAATAAAAATGAATTATCTAAAATACTTTTTGAAAGAAATATTCATGAAAACTCAAATAAATAAATGGTTAGCGGCCATTTGGGGGGTGAACCAATGGAAAAAAAGAAAGACCTTTCTCTCTGTCTCTCTCTCTCATTGTCTAACTCTGCCTGTCCAAAAAAATATATAATTCATGAAAAAATTAATCAACATAAAATAGGCAACTTAAATAATGACATGAATATTAATTAAAATATTAAAATAATTTGATATTTTCCATTTCACATTGGCAAAGATTTCCTAAAATGACAATAAATTCTTTTTTCTTTAAAAATGGAAGTATAAATTCATGTGATTCACTTAGATAACAATTCAAAAATACCTATCACAAACCTCAAATATTCATTTTTTTTTTAATTACTGGGGCTAGTTTTTTTTTAAGATTTATTTTATTTATTTGAAAGACAGAATTATGGAGAGAGGTAGAGACAGAGAGAGAGAAAGAGAGGTCTTCCATCCACTGGCTCACTCCCCAGATGACCACATGGCCAGAGCTGCACCCATCTGAAGCCAGGAGCCAAGAGCTTCTTCCAGGTCTCCCACGTGGATGCAGCGGCCCAAGGGTTTGGGCCATCTTCTACTGCTTTCCCAGGCCATAGCAGAGAGCTGGATCGAAAGAGGAGCAGCCAAGACCAGAACTGGCGCCCATATGGGATGCCGGTGCTTCAGGCCAGGGCTTTAACCTGCTGCACCACAGCAGCGGCCCCTCTCAAATTTTCATTATCTGGTCTACTGACTTAACTTCTCAGAATATTCTCTAGTGAAATAATTCTAAATATGAAAAAGTTTCATGTACAGAGGCATTTACTGCAAAATCTGAAACAATGACAATTTTGAAGCCTTCATGTCCAACTCCATGGGAAAATCAGCCTCAAAGAGGGTAGCTGTGTAGCACAGCTCTTTGCTGGTATTCCAACATTAAAAATCTTGGATGGGGCCAGCACTGTGGTGCAGTGGATTAAAGCTCTGGCCTGAAGCTCCAGCATGCCATATGGGCGCCGGTTCAAGTCCTGGCTGCTCCACTTCTGATCCTGCTCCCTGTTAATGTGACTGGGAAAGCAGCAGAGAATGGCCCAAATCCTTGGGCCTCTGCACCCACAAGGGAGACACAGAAGAAGTTCCTGGCTCCTGACTTCGGATCAGCTCTGCTCCAGCTCATGCTGCCATTTTGGTAGTGAACCAGCAGATGGAAGACCTCTCTTTCTCTCTCTACCTCTTTCTGTAACTGTCTTTCAAATAAATAAAATAAATTTTAAAAATCATGGAGTACTATGAAAAATATTTATGAATAATGTCTAATATTAAAAGCCAAATACAAAATTGTGTATAGGGCATAATTAGAAATATTTAAAACACACAGCAATCTAGTCTCTATGTAGATTAGAAACTCACAGAAAAAAATATACAACATTAACATAGCCTTTTGGAGTGGTAGCATTGTGAATAATTTTCATCTTTCTAGCTTTCAGTATACTCAAATTTTATGAGTATAAACATAAAATAAACAAAATATATTGTCCTTAAAATCCTACTATAAATTTTCATGAAATCTTTGAAATATTAATGGAATCAAAAAAAGTAAGTTGCAAAACAATATGCATGGTAGCATCTCATTTTGGAAGAAAAAATATATATTTTTTAATACTTTTTTCTCTACATGTTCTTGCCCTCTATCAGTTTTCTGCTTCTGTCAATTTACTTAAGATACTACTATCTTAGGAGCAAACAATGAAAGCTAGCTCTTCTCTGGATTTCTCTCACCACCCCTTCTTCGCTTCAATTAAAACTCCTTGAAGGCTGGGCATTTGACCTAGTGATTAAGACACTCATATTCCACATCTGGGTTGAGTCCTGACTCCGTTTTCTGACTCCAGTTACCTGCAAATGCAGAGTGTGGGAGGCAGCAATGATGGCTCAAGTGGTGGGGTGCCTTCCTTTCACATGGGAGACCTGGATTGAGTTCCCAGGAAATACAAACAGAAACAAAGCTTCTGGAAAGAGTTCCCTGTGCTCCTGTTCTCTTCCTCAGCTTCTGTCCACTCCTCACCGGCTGCCAACTGCCTTCAGGCTCACCTTGCCACAGGAACTCCCTTTGCTTCCATCTGCAGTGAGACCCTGACTGGGAAATGAGATGAGTCTTGCCAATGCTTGTTTAGTAGCACTGACGTTGTGGCCCACATGTGGCTTCTTAAGAACTATTCCTGACCACCCTGTTCTGATTTTGCTTTTAATTTGCTGGCTTCTCCTTTACAGCCACTACTCTCATTTTTTGTCTTGAATATTGTCATTCTATAGAGTTGTTTCTCGAGTATGCTTTTATTCTTTACACTTTCCTTGAATAATAACCATCCACAGTCGTAGCTTAAATTCCACCTCTTCAGTGATAAATTCAACTTTGTATAATTATCTCAGACCCTCAGCTCCCACCCTCCCTAACATTCAGAATAAACTCAAGCATCTACTCATTTTACAAGTATTCTCTAACCTTATATATCCTGGTCTTAGTCCAAAATGGTCCATGTGGTTTTCCTGTTATTTTTCTAAAATAATACTCTATAATACCACAGTCCTTGATTTTCGTCATCAGTCTCTCCCATGCGAAGGCAAGAATTGTGTCTGTCTATTCTTATAGCTCCCTTCCACAATACATGGCACAAAATAAACATCATTTGATTGAAGAAGACATAAGTGATTTAATGAGGCAGAAGAAATGAATTGGAGATTACCAAACCCACTTTTTGGAGCTTAAAAGTGAAATGAGAGCTGAAAATGACTTTTGAGATCCATAATTAAATTTGGAACTAAATTTCCATCTTTGCCTCCAAATTCGTTATTTTCGTCTCCTGGTTTGTACAGTGGGCCTCGCTGCAACAGCATCCGAGCAATGGTCTGGATACACTGTAAAGCAGAGGGAAAGCAATGTCTGTCTACAATGGCTCGCCCCAACCAGCACCCTGCTCCGCCTCCCCGGACACCCCACTGCCAGAGGCACTTCTGCTTTAGTCCAATTTCGCTACTAGGCTTCTTTGCTTTATCCTCATTTTTCCAACCCAGTATTGTTGAAGCTGACCAGTCATACATGATACCTTAAGATCAAAGGTGTCACCTGCCCAATCTAAAATAAATCCTGGTCACCTGGATGCATCTGTGCCCAAGGATCTAGCTAATTGCTTCAATTACTTCTCAGTTCCACATCTCTCCTGCATGATTTCTAGAGCTCTTAAGGTGTCCTGACAGCATTCTGTGCCTCATGGACTCTTGTTTCTGCGTGTTCACGCGAGGTTGCACCAAATCGACCCAGGAGTGAAGCCTGGCATCCCTTTGAGCTCCATGAACAAAGAAAACCTACCCACATGAAATATCCATCCACACGTTCTTTCAACAATTTTTAGAAAGACTTTTCAGAAGAGTTTATATGCTAGCAAAGCAAACAAATTTAACTGGTTCAACACATATCCCCATTCTTGAAATTCACTGGCTATTTTGCTACCATGAAACATCAGCTTCCATCAATATAATTTATTTCTCTTTCATTTTCAAATATTAAATGTCTCTCTTTTATATCTTTGGTGAGCAATTTCTTTCAACCAAAACTCAGGCCCCACATGCATTTGAAGATATTTCTCCAAAGACAGGTTTCCTGAGAAACATTTCTGATTCAGCTATGAATGTAACATGCTCTTAATCTGATAATCTGACCAATAAATTGTTCTCATCAGGTCAGACTGCAAAGGAATTCAAGATATGCTGCTCTTTGAGAAGCACAGAAGGTAAAATATTTAATTACATTCTAAAACTAACAGCTACTTCACTAACAGAAAGTGTGACTATATTGTATGTGCACTCAAATCACTGTTACATGCAACAAGTCCACAAATATACAAAAAGTGCCTTTCAAATAAATAAAAGAAACCTTTAAAATAAAATAAAAATGCTAAATAAAAGTTTGTTTATAAACCTAAATGATTGATTCTAAGATTTACACTAATCTATTGTTTGCTAACTATTTATTGATTTTGAGAAAAGTCAATGGGTGCTTAGTCTTAAGATACAAATTACAAGGAATGTGTCTTTCTATAAAAGAAAATCATTAACACTGGTGTAAGGATGACTTGGTCCTGTGTGCCAATCAGCTCATCTAAGAGAAGTTAGTTCCAAACCATTAAGAAACCCCAACCACCGGCGCCTCGGCTCACTAGGCTAATCCTCCGCCTTGTGGCGCCGGCACACAGGGTTCTAGTCCCGGTCGGGGTGCCGGATTCTGTCCCAGTTGCCCCTCTTCCAGGCCAGCTCTCTGCTGTGGCCAGGGAGTGCAGTGGAGGATGGCCCAGGTGCTTGGGCCCTGCACCCCATGGGAGACCAGGATAAGTACCTGGCTCCTGCCATCGGATCAGCGCAGTGCGCCCGCCGCAGCGCACCTCCGCGGCGGCCATTGGAGGGTGAACCAACGGCAAAGGAAGACCTTTCTCTCTGCCTCTCTCTCTCACTGTCCACTCTGCCTGTCAAAAAATAATAATAATATAAAAAAAAGAAACCCCAACCATTTACAATGATGGAAGACCTAGATATGGAGAGGTGAGAAACTAGGCACCACATCTTTCTGGTTTTCCCTTAAAAACTTGAAAGCGTGAGAGTTCCCACTGAATTAAAAGAAAAATTTGTTAAAATAATTATAATATTCAAATGACATACTTTTCAAAGGATAAATAAATCACATTGTTTAAATTTCGTGACAATCTTACTTTGGGGCACTAATTTTACTGCATTTAGTTAAAAACATTTTCCTATTTGAGCAGCAATATGTGTTTTTATCCACAGAGAAACAGAAAAGCAGAGCATAGGATACTCTTACAATGGGATATTATTCATCTTTAAAAGGAACAAAATTCTGAAAAAATGCTACAACTTGGATGAAGCTTTATAGTACCATGTTAAGTGAAATAACCAGGCACAAAATGAAACCTATTGTGTAATTCCATTTAAGAGAGCCACCTATAGTAGGCAAGTTCATAGAAACAGAAAGTAAAATATCTCCATTTTCAGGAGCTGGGGATTGGAGGGAATGGGGAGTCATTGTTTAGTGGATATCAAGTTTCTGTTTGGGATGACAAACGGATCTGAAAGTGGGTAGTGGTGATAACTGCACAACATTCTAAATATACATGATGCCACTGAATTGTTCTTAAACCAGGTTAAAATGGTAAACCTTGTCTTGTGTGTATTTCACTACAGTAAAAAAAACAATGTATACTCAGTGTTGAACAATGAAAAAAGAACTAACATCAAATTTGATGGTAGTTAACAATTTGTCTTAGTCTGGTTTCTGTTGGTTTAATAGAGTACCATTGACTAGGTGATTTATAAAGAAAACAAGTTTATTTGGCTCACAGTTTTAGAGGCAGGAAGTCCAGAGCAAGGTACCAGCATATGGTCAGGGCCTTCCTGCTGCGTCACAAGGCAGGGCACTGCGTGGTGAGACAGGGCAAGCTTGCTAGCTCAGGCCTCCCTTCCTCTTCACATAAAGCAGCTAATGCCATCATCCCACACCCATGACTCCTCCTCATTCTAATTACCTCCCATGGCCTCCACCTCCAAAACTTATTTTTTTTAAAGTTTTATTTATTTTTACTTGAAAGTCAGAGTTACCCAGAGAGAGAAGGAGATGCAGAGAGAGAGAGAGAGAGAGAGAGAGAGATGGCTTCCATGCACTGGTTCACTTCCCAATTAGCTGCAATGGCCAGAGCTGCGCCGATCTAAAGCCAGGAGCTAGGAGCTTCTAGCAGGGACTTGAGCCATCCTCTACTGCTTTCCCAGGCCATAGCAGAGAGCTGGATCAGAAGTGGAGCAGCCAGGACTTGAACCAGCGCCCATATGGGATGCTGGCACTGCAGGCAGCGGCTTTACCCACTATGCCACAGTGCTGGCCCCTGTTTACCTGTTTTTTGTTTTTTGTTTTTTGTTTTTTTTGACAGGCAGAGTGGACAGTGAGAGAGAGAGACAGAGAGAAAGGTCTTCCTTTGCCGTTGGTTCACCCTCCAATGGCCGCCGCGGCCAGCGCACTGCGGCCAGCACACCGCGCTGATCCGATGGCAGGAGCCAAGAGCCAGGTGCTTTTCCTGGTCTCCCATGGGGTGCAGGGCCCAAGCACCTGGGCCATCCTCCACTGCACTCCCTGGCCACAGCAGAGGGCTGGCCTGGAAGAGGGGCAACCGGGACAGAATCCGGCGCCCCGACCGGGACTAGAACCCTGTGTGCCGGCGCCGCTAGGCAGAGGATTAGCCTAGTGAGCCGCGGCGCCGGCTGTTTTTTTTTTTTTAACTTTTATTTAATGAATATAAATTTCCAAAGTACAGCTTATGGATTACAATGGCTTCCCCCCCATAACGTCCCTCCCACCCGCAACCCTCCCCTTATCCACTCCCTCTCCCCTTCCACTCACATCAAGATTCATTTTCGATTCTCTTTATATACAGAAGATCAGTTTAGCATATACTAAGTAAAGATTTCAACAGTTTGCTCCCACACAGAAACACAAAGTGAAAAATACTGTTTGAGTACTAGTTATAGCATTAAATCTCAATGTACAGCACACTAAGGACAAAGATCCTACATGAGGAGTAAGTGCACAGTGACTCCTGTTGTTGACTTAACAAATTGACACTCTTGTTTATGGCATCAGTAATCACCCTAGGCTCTTGTCATGAGCTGCCAAGGCTATGGAAGCCCCCTGAGTTCACTGACTCTGATAATTTTTAGACAAGGCCATGGTCAAAGTTGAAGTTCTCTCCTCCCTTCAGAGAAAGGTACCTCCTTCTTTGATGACCCATTCTTTCCACTGGGATCTCACTCACGGAGGTCTTTCATTTAGGTTTTTTTTTCCCCCAGAGTGTCTTGGCTTTCCATGCCTAAAATACTCTCATGGGCATTTCAGCCAGATCCGCATGCCTTAAGGGCTGATTATGAGGCCAGAGTGCTGTTAGGACATCTGCCATTCTATGGGTCTGCTGTGAATCTCACTTCCCATGTTGGATCATTCTCTCCCTTTTTGATTCTATCAGCTAGTATTTGCAGACACTATTCTTGTTTCTGTGATCCCTTTGACTCTTAGTCCTTTCATTATGATCAATTGTGAACAGAAATTGATCACTGGGACTAGTGAGATGGCATTGGTACATGCCACCTCGATGGGATTGAATTCGAATCCCCTGGTATGTTTCTAACTCTACTGTTTGAGGTAAGTCAGCTTGAGCATGTCCCGAATTGCACATCTCTTCCCTCTCTTATTCCCACTCTTATATTTAACAGCAGTCACTTTTCAGTTAAGTTTCAGCACTTAAGAAGAATTGTGTATTGATTACAGTAAAATTATTAACATAGGAATTTGGGGATTGAGTTTGGAACACATGAACTTTGGAGGGAATATTCAAAACAAGGTATAATTATTCTAGATTATTGCTCATCTGAATTTTCCTGTGGTACTTTAATAAAGTTGATATCATCTCTAGAAGTAAAGGTCTAGGGCCGGCGCCTCGGCTCACTAAGCTAATCCTCCGCCTTGCGGCGCCGGCACACCGGGTTCTAGTCCCGGTCGGGGCGCCGGATTCTGTCCCAGTTGCCCCCTTCCAGGCCAGCTCTCTGCTATGGCCAGGGAGTGCAGTGGAGGATGGCCCAAGTCCTTGGGCCCTGCACCCCATGGGAGACCAGGATAAGTACCTGGCTCCTGCCATCGGATCAGCGCGGTGCACCGGCCGCAGCGGCCATTGGAGGGTGAACCAACAGCAAAGGAAGACCTTTCTCTCTGTCTCTCTCTCTCACTGTCCACTCTGCCTGTAAAAAAAAAAAAAAAAAAGTAAAGGTCTAAATACTCCACAATTTTTACACTTAAAATACCATGTACATGACATGCTCATCTATTTTAAGACAATAGTAACAATAGTAACCACTTATTAGAATCAGTGGACTGTGTGCCACACACTTTACATGTGTTAGCTCACTTAATTCTACTTATAAATAGAGAAATCAGGAAAAAATTAAAGTGCTGAAAGCAACATTGCTTAAGTTTTAGAAGTGGAATTTTAACCCAAGCCAATCAACTCATAAATTTAGGCATAGAATACTCAGAATATTCAAATTTGATTTTTATCTTTTTTTTTGTAATAAAGCAATGTGGATGGAATCTAAAATATATCACAATGTTACTATTGCCTCTTAACCCATTCATGTAATTGTGTTTAAATAGATTATATTCTGGGCCCCTAATTTCCACTAATTCATAGAATTATTGAAAATATGCTTTTCTCAGTTTTGGAAGAATGTGGATACAGCTTAAAAACATGAACTACTGGGGCTGGTGTTGAGGCACAGTGGGTACAGCCACCACCTGCAAAATTGGCACCCCATGTCAGAGTACCTTTTTGGATGCTAGATGCTCCACCTGCCTGCTAATGTTCCTGGAGAAGCAGTGGGTGATGGTCCAAGTGCTTGGGCCCCTACCACCCACATGGAAGACCTGCATGGAGTTCCTGGCTCCTAGCTCCAGCGTGGCCCAGACCTTGGTGTTGTGGCCATCTAAGAAGTGAACCAGGGGATGGAAGATCTCTTTCTCTTTGTCTCTAGAAAAAAAGATGAACTACTGTATGAAGAAGAAAAAGTGTCATTTAAGGTAGCCCCATCCAGGATAACATGTATATCTGAAGGGACTAGGAAAGGGGTTGACACTGGAGCCAACTACTTTCGCCTTATTGAAGGTTATAGAAAAGGGGGGGGGGGGCAGGGGGCAGTGAGATGTGTCCTAAGGAGTCTGTATATATCTTAATCTGCTTTGGGCTGCTATAACAGAACACTTATCACTGGGTAATGGATAAGGACAAGAGGTTTATTTGGCTCCCAATTTTTGTTGCTGCAAAGTTCAAATAGCCTAGAGAAACAGCAGAGTTGGACATGTGCAAAAGAAGCCAAGTACAAGGGATGGCCTCGTCTTATGGTCCTCTAGACCTCTTCCAGTCCTGTGAGACAGGCACCAGTGTGGGCATTAGTCTGTTATAACCTTCCACTAGCCCCAACCTATTAAAAGTTCCACCACCTGTCAACTCCCCCACGCTGGGAACCAGGCTTCCAGCACATGAACCCATTGGGAACAACCCACATCCAAATCATAGCAGCACACAAACAGAAACTTACAGGCAGCTGTTCTTTGTCTACAAAACATCCTTTCTTTCCTCAACATTAACCCAAATATTTATTGAGTTTCCATTGTGTGGGAGCACATCACAGAGCCAGACATAGCAGCACTGAACTCGGTACACATACCCCCACACTCACGTGCACACTTGTTCTCCTGGAGTTTGTATTCTAATCAGGAGAGACAATGTAAGCACACTAATTCAGATGGTATTCTTGTCAGTAATAAGTGTGAGAAAATAAAGATAGTAGAGTATTTTTTTAAAGTAATGCACAGAGGCAAGGGTTTGGCACAGCAGTTAAGATGCCTCAAGGCACAGCTTCCTACTACAGCTTCCTGCTAATGCACCTGGTAAGGTAGGGGATGAAGGCTCCCTTTAGTTCCTGCCACATATGTGGGAGGCCTGGATGGAGTTCCTTGCTCATGACTTCAGCCTGGTCCAGTCCTGGCTGTTGTGGAGTGAATCAGAGGATGAGAGAGTCACTTGCCACCAAACTATCCCCACCTCTCTCTCTTTGTTTCAAGTGGATAAAAATAAGTAAATAAATTTTTAAAAATAAATAAATAAACTCTCAACTATGTTCTTTTTTTAAAGATTTATTTAGTTATATGAAAGAATTATACAGAGAGAGAGAGAGGCAGAGAGAGGTCTTCCATCTGCTGGTTCCCTCCCCACTTGGCAGTAATGGCAAGAGCTGCGCTGATCTGAAGCCTGGAGCCAGGAGCTTCCTCCAGGTCTCCCATGTGGGTGCAGGGACCCAAGAACTTGGGCCGTCTTCTACTGCTTTCCCAGGCCACAACAGAGAGCTGGATCAGAAATGGAGCTGCCAGGACTTGAACCGGTGCCTGTATGTGATGCTGGCACTGCAGGCAGTGGCTTTACCCACTACACCACAGTACTGGCCCCATCTATGTTCTTATTTTAAAAAGATTTATTTGTTTATTTGAAAGGCAGAGTTACAGAGAGACAGAGGCAGAGGCAGAGAGAGAGAAGTTTCCATTTGCTGGTTCGCTCCTGGGATGGTGGCCGCAACTGCCAGATCTCTGCCTGGAGCTTCTTCCAGGTCTCCCACATGGGTGCAGGGGCCCATCTTCCACTGCTTTCCCAGGCCATAGTAGAGAGCTGGATTGGAAGTGGAGCAGCTGGATCTTGAATCCCATTTGGGGTGCCGGCACTTTGGGAGGTGGCTTTACCCACTACACCACAGGGCTGGCCTATCTCAACTATCTTCTTTTAAAACGCAATGTGCATTATAATTGGAAGAAGGATAAAAATTGTGTGTGCATTCAATACACTGCCTTTAAGTGAATTAATGTCTAAAAATAAGCAATTTACACATAAAAAAAGATCACTCTGGACTTGGATCTTTCGAAGTGTCTGTATCATGTGGAGAACATCAAACCTCCTTACTAAAAGACCAATATTTGGGCAAGTTCTCATGGGATTCAGAGGTGGAGTAGCACACCTCACCCTGTCTTTGACAAAGACCGTGTTACTCTAAGTGGAGGGCAAGAGAACACCAGCACGGGAGAGAATTAAAAACCAGGAACCCATGCTTGATGGCGGCTCCTGCAGGCTTCGCTGCCTCTCCGATGCCCAGCAGCTCTGCTCTGTGGCGTCCTCTGGTCTCTGCAGTGCACGGGATCATCACGTTAATAAGAGCTGATTTGTACATAGCGTCTCCCTCTCCCCATCTCAACCACTACCACTACCACCACCGCCACCCCACCCACCCCCACCTCACTTTGGCCAGGCTCCTACTTTTATGCTCAATGGCACAGATGCAGCTTTGAGCTGACTAGGACCAGGCAACTATTAGCAGCAAATCCAGTGAGGGAAATTAATGAAGGGGACAACTAATAAAAGACAGCTCAGGACAGCCAGACTAACTTGCTCCAAGCAGTAATTAACTTTTTTTTTTTTTTTTTTTTTTTTTTTTTAGCTCTTGGAGGTAAATATGCCATCGGCACTGGTCCAATCTAACTCTTCTTTATTAAAAAAGAGAGCAGAGCTATTCATGGGGAGCTGAGGCTTAATCTGTTTTCCTCCCAAAACACAATTTTAAATTGCTGTGTGATGTGTTTATACATCCATGATGCCCAAATCAAGAGACACCTTTAAAAATCAGAAAGAAGGGAGGCAGATGAAAGAATATGAGTGTCTGAATAAAACAGATCACTGTCCCCTGCCTGGACGCAGCTTAAAAGAGAGAAATCTTTTTGAAAGATTTGCTTTTCCTCCCCCACTTAAAATCATTGACCTCTATTTGGTGGAAATGCTGAATGGAAAACAAGATTGAATCCAAGGCACATAGCTGTCTTAGCTGTCAGTGGTGAATATTAGCTCAGCTTGAGGGACATTTTCATGGCTTTCCTCAAGCTTCCAGTTTTGTTTTTAAAGACAAAAAGCAACTTAACAGTTGGTTTCTCCATGCTCTTTTAAAAACAATGTGGGCTCTTTGAAAACTGAAATCTTCCTGAAAATAATATCAAGACAAGACATTGGGTTTTGCTCAAACATGCTTCTGGAAGCAAAACTATTGTAGTTTATAAAATCGTTGAAAATCAGAGTTAGAAGAGACTTTGTAAATATCTATTCAAAGCGTCAGGATTTGGTCTAACCTCAGGCCTCACTGGCTAAGAGACTCACTCTTGATCATACAGCCACAGTCACAGAAAGGATTGCAACCAGGGACAGCCTCTTGTCTCCACCCAGTGCTCGGGCTTCCCCCAGAGTGAAGAAAAGACTTCATCACTCACTCCGAGTCAGTAAGTCAGTTGTAGGACTCCAGCTTAATGTGGACTATGCTTTCCCCCTTAAGCATGGGCGGAACAGGACAAAATTACATGATCATAGCGTGTTTCATCCCTGAGGTCAATCTGCTCTTCAAACTGGCTTCCAGGCCTCCTGAGCCACCACAGGCCCAATCTGGAAAGAAGGCAAAACTAAGGTTCTGTGGCAAATGGATGGATTCCTTTAAGAGGGGCAGGTACCCAGAAAATGTGTGCTCTTCTGCAAAATTGTCCCCAATCAGGCAACAGCATTACAAAAATGAGGTGTACAGCTCCATATTGGTATTGTTTCCCATGAGGTAGCAGAAGGGAATGATAGAACTATATACGTGCTTACTTTTACATCAGTACTATGGAGATTAAAATTCAAGTTTATTGAAATGAAATAAAGAAAAATTGGGACATACTTTGAAAATAAAAATGGCTCGTATTATATGATTACCTAAAGCAATCAAATTCTTAGAAACCAAGAGTAGAATAGCATTTAGTTACCATGGGTGAGGGGAGGTAATAGGGAGCTACTGTTTAGTAGGTATAAGGTTTCAGTTTTGCTTTTACTTTTTTTTAATTTTTTTAACTTTTATTTAATGAATATAAATTTCCAAAGTACAGAATATGGATTGATTCTTTTATTTATTTGGATGGCACACAGACAGAATGAGAAAGGGACAGAGAAATATCATCCATCCATTGCATGAACAAGTTCTGACAATCTGTTGCACAACCATGGGAAAATACTTGATATCACTGAATTGTTCACTTAAGATGCTTAAGATATTTTTTAAATTATTTTTAAGATACTACAGATTTTAACACATCAAAGGCTTTATCAGTAGTTCCACATAAAAATAAAAATCATTTATAACAGAATTTTCTAACACTTCAGAGGTAAGCAAGCGTTAGTGTGTAAGACTTTTTTCCCTACAAATAAGTTATGCACACCTCAGATAAGTATACAGCCACATTAGTCATGGTAGGCAAAGTTATTATGCAATAACAGACAACCCCTCAAAACACAGGGGCTTAACTTACCCATCTTTTCTCCCTTATACAACAACTACAGTGGGTTTAGATGATGCATGAGGCCCCAGAAGCCCAACTGGCTTTGATGTTTTGGCCTCATTGTCACAAGACAAGAGGAAGACAGAGACCAGAGATAGGGTCCCACTCTGAGGCCATTGTAATGATTCTGAGCAGGTCCAGAAAGGCTAGAAATTCAGGTATTGGTGAAGATTAAGAGGTCCTGCACAGTATCCAGCAGCACTGCATTGTCAGACCCAATGTGTGGAATGAATGTCATGCAATGAAATAGTGGGATTTAAAGAAGAGTCTCACGACAGTACCAAGGAAATCGTGTTTTCTGGAATGTATAAGAATGCTGCCCAGTGTGTGAGAGAGCACTGTTGGGGTAAGAGATAATTCTACTCAGACAGTGATATGGGGCTGTAGAGCTACTGTCTGACAACTACAAATGCTATGTATGATTCTGTGAGATATGGTAAGAACCGGATGATGTAATCATTGCTGCCCTGCCTAATGTTGGTGTTGTTTTAAATTTCATGTGTTGTTTATTTTCATTTTATTTGAAAGGCAGAGAGAAAAACAGACACAGGGACAGAGATAGAGAAAGATCCTCTATCTACTGGTTCACTCCCCATATGCCTGCAACAAAAACAGCGCTGAGCCAGGCCAAAGCCAGGAGCCCGGAATTCCACATGAGTAGCAAGAACCCAACTATTTGGACTCTCCCCTGCTGCCTACCAGGGTGTGCATCAGCAGGAATCTGGAATTAGGAGTGAAGCTGGTACTCAAACCCAGGGACCCTGACATAGGATGCAGGTGTCCCAAGCATTGTCTCAACTGCCTCACCAAACACCTGCCACAAATATTACTTTTTTCATTATTTAGAGAGTACTTTATTGGTTCTGTAATGAAACCTACATAGATAAGGCCCTACATATTTAATATAGTGTGTTACCCCTGTACAAATGGGAAAAAAGTCTTTAGCATTTTTAGACCAATATGGCTATTAATTTCTGTACAGTGCCAACACAACATGGTAAATTGTGATACTTTTCCCAAAGTTGACAGCATAGCTAAAGTTTCCAAAAATTCAATTATATTTATATATGTATATTTATATCAAAAAACCAATAATAACAGAATGCTATGAATTAATAGCAGCAACAATTTTTCCAGAGTCTGTAGTCATCACAAAATTATAGGCATACAAATATTATTTTGAAATGCCTAATCTCTTCCTATCTTCTGGCAAAATTTCTAGAATTTGAAATTGTTCCATGAATGCAAAAAGAAGCCCAATGTTTATAAATATCTTCTAGTCCCTTAGCAATTGTCTGAAAACGTCAGAGGCTAAATGACTCTGAAGAGGCTTTCACTCACTTACTGGAGTAGGAAATAGATGCTAATAAAGAACATTGAACTTTGGTTTATATTACAAAGACAGATAAAGAATAGCTATATGGGGTCGGTGCTGTGGTGCAGCGGGTTAAAGCCCCAGCCTGCACTGCTGGCATCCCATATGGCATCTTTTCGAGACCCAGATGCTCCACTTCCGATCCAGCTCCCTGCTAATGTGCCTGGGAAAGCAGCGGAAGATGGCCCAAGTTCTTGGACCCCTGTGCCTGTGTGGGAGACCTTGAAGAAGCTCCTGGCTCCTGGCTCCTGGCTTTGACTTGGCTCAGTTCTGGTCATTGGGTCATTGTAGCCATTTGGGCAGTGTACCAGCTGATGGAAGATTCATTCTCTCTCTCTCTCTCTCTCTCTCTCTCTCTCTCTCTCTCTTTCCTCCCTGTAATTCTGACTTATAAATAAATAAAATAAATCTTTTTTAAAAATTATTTACTCTCAGAAAAATAAAGCTCATTCTCCATTACACTCTTTCTGGTACTTCCCAAACTGAAGATATAAGCTGGAGTCCCCAGATGTCCTGCAAATGAAGAGAGCTTCCATTGCAGATGGCATCAAGAACTCTACTGGAGGGGCAGGCATTTGTCACAGTGATTAAGATGTCACTCAGAATGTCTGAATCTCATATTTGAGTGTCTGTTCAGTCCTGTCTCTGCCTTTGATTCCAGCTTCCTGCTGATGAACACCCAGGGGCAGCAGATGATGGACTCTAGTAGTTGGGTTCTTGCTACCTTTGTGGAAGACCTGGATTAAGTTCCAGACTCTTGGCTTTGGCCCAGTCCAGCCCTGGCTGTTGTGGGCATTTGAACCTGCAGATGAGAGATCCCAATCTGTGTGTGTGTGTGTGTGTGTGTGGTCTCGAGTGAATAAAAAATAACAAAAACAAACAACAAAAAAGAAAGAAGTCTACTAGAAATGTTTGCCTGTGCACCTGTCCATTGTCACATAGATGGTCTGAAATCATTCTCTGCTGATTCAGGAGAAACACTGGATTTGAACTTGAAACTTTTGAGTTGTCTTACCGCTCTACTAGAAAAATTGTATTCTTCTTTATCTGCTTCTAAGCTGTTGTTATGGTGATTTTGACAGTTAAACAAAATATTAGGAGGATGGATAGGTTTGATTAAAATTTGTATCATGCTCTAAGCAGTATCTAAAATGTGTGGCTATGTATTCCTCCAGATAGTTCCACTGGTGCCTTCAAGCTTTTACCTCACTTGATTTCTTAGCAAAATTACCTGAAAAGTGAGGTAAGAAAATAAATTAAGCCTAATCCTTACATTGAGTCAATTTCATATTTGTTTGCATGTGATGATTCAGTTGATAGAGGATGATGGGGGAGAGGAACAAATTAAATTTAAATTATCCCACAAGTCTTCATTTTTGATCGCTTTGGTACACAGCAAATTGGTGTATTTGAGAGAGGAAGCAATGGCAAGCCTGTGGCCTTACTCTTCTGTCACACTGGCACTAGTGTGGCTTCTTTTGGCTATTCTTATGCCAAGGAGGCAATAAACCCCCTTGAGAGTCACAGAGCTGCCCGTGGAGCTCTGAAAGTGCAGTGGAGCTTTTATACCAAAATACAATACACAAAGGGATCATAAACACATTTGAAAAGGAAGATGACCTCTTTGTCGCATGGAATTAGGCTTTATTGCAAGCTGCTGCCATGGAAACCAGTCCCCAGTTCTCTCTGTTTCGATTTTTGCAGGGACTTCAGCACTTTTATTTGTTTCCACCAAAAAAATAAAATGGGCGAGAAGCCCTGGTTCTTTGCTCCATCATTTAATGTTTCCAGGAATGCCTCAAGCTATAAAGCCGAAGGGAGGAAAGTGGAAGTGAAAATCTGAGTGCAGATGGACAAATGAAAGGTGATGATGGAATCATTAGACAAGAAGGAGAAATGGAGAAAGCCATTGGTGACACTTCTGGGTGTCCGAAGTTCATTAAGACCCATCAGAAGGGATACAGTCTCCTATGGGATCTTTTCTAGGCCAGCTACAGTCCAAACTGCCTTCTCTTGGAGATGTGTCCCTGGAGGTAACCTTAACTTATCACCTCCTAATTTCTTACAGCCCCGAAATTTAACATGCAGTCTTATATCTTCCAAGCCACACGAATCTGCAACACAGTCCCCAACATTGAACCTCAAAGTACGTTTCCATTGGAAAGAACTGTAAAGCCCAGATCCTTTTCATTCCTTCAGAAACACACCACTTCTGTTTTGTAAGAAAGGTGCTACAGCCTTGGAGAGGGAAAGAGAGCGATAAATAAGTAGAAAGAGAATCGATGAGACTGCTGACTGGAGATTTGCATCCAAAAGTTAATGGGAGTCCTGAAATATGGCCCCACCCCGTCATCTCGGTGAGTGCGTGCTAGGGAGGAGCCCCTGACTCGAGGGTGCTTGGAGCGTCTCGCTCCTTTCCCATTCTGATCCTGGAGACCACGAGCACCCCTCCAGCAGGTGACACCTGCCAGGGCTGGAGCGCCAAGCCGGCGCCCGTGCGGGCGCTCAGGGAGGTCTGGCCCTTCTCCTGGTATCCTTAGTCGGGAATCCAAGTTGGCATTTCCCTCTTGGCTCCCTGAACCGCTGGAGAAGCTGCCAAGGAGAGCGAGAGCAGAGCCTCGCCCTCCCTCCCCCGCCCCCGGCGCCTATGGTGGCGGGTGGTGGGGGGAGTCATTTGTTGGCGTGCACACACCATCAGGATCCTTTCCCACACGGTGCTGTCAACTCACACCACCTTGCACGGGGGAAGAACAGCGCCCGCCACGCTGGCTTTCGCATTCTGCTTTCCGGATGACTGAATTTCTTTGCTCCTCTCCCTTGTCCCGGACCGTCTGAAACTGCCACGAAGCTGGGAACCTCCACCCTCCGGGACCAAAAAGCGACCCGCTGCAGCGTCTTCCGTAAGACCAAGGCCATGTCGATTGCATAAACCTGGAGAAGAAATACCGGTCCAGGGCGAGAAAGACGGTTGCTGCCGACCTAGCCCCTGGTCCTCCGAGGGTCTCCTGCGGATCACAGCTCGGAGCCACACGGGGCGGCGCACCCCCAACCCGCACCCCCAGCGCCCTGGAAAAGAAACTGCTGAGAACAATGAGCCCTGGAGGACGGGGAGAATTGCAACGGGGTTGAGAACCCTCATCCGTCACCCCCCACTCCCCCCAGCCCCGCCTTTTGGGCATTCCTTAAGTTTAATCATTAAAGTGGATCCTTTAAGAAGGAGGCCGCTGCTGCTGACGGTCTGCCCCACACACTGTCAGAGTAGAGAAAGATCTGCGTTTAGCTTTGTTGCTTCGCGACCAATAGCAGACTTGGGGAGACCAAACCCTGGATTTCTGGCCACTTCAAAGCACTGATTATGCAAATACTCGGGTTTTTTTTTTTTTTTTTTAAGAATAAAAGAAAATTGAGGGGGAATTATTTATCACACAATGAACCCCCTGCCAGGGTGGGCAACAATAGATCAGACCAGATAGCCCTTCTAGCCCCGGGCTGGGGGAGCGGGAAGGGAGGAGGGGTGCTGGAGCCCTCACGTTTTATTGGGCTAACCCAATTTCACTAATTTTCTTTTCACACATTTCTTTTGCGGATTCGGAGGCCAGGACTTTCACGCTCCCGGGAGTGCCCTGTACTGGCGCGATTCAAGAGCTGCCCGCTTTATTTAATTAATACATTCAAAGCTCGCCTGGGAGCCCGAAGCGGCTGCAGGGAGGCGCTAGCTGAGCGGGAGGAGGAGACTCTTTCAAACGGTTCCAGGTGTCGGTGCCCAGAAGTCAACCCTCCCAAGGCCGAGCGATGCAGGAGGTGCACTGAGCGGGTGGGAGCGCAGCAGCTCTGGGCCTCGCCTGCCTGGCCCTTCCCCAGTCGGGAGCCCCGCCACCCCAGGCGGACAGGCGGGTGGGCGTCGCTGAAGCCGGCCTTAGGCTTGGACGCTCTTCCGTGGGTCATCAGACCAGGCTCTGGGAAAGGCCATCTGGGGCCAAAGCCTCCGGAGCCTTCCAGTGGCCTGGCTTCAGCCTGAGCACGGTAGGGCTCAGCCGCGGAGGGCGCCCACCCGGTTCTTGCCCACGTGCGGCGGAGCCCCTGAGCTGCGGCTGGGGCTGGGTCCCTCTCTCCGCTTGTTCTCTCCCGTCTTGGCCCTTGGATGCCCTTGGAATCTGGTATGCGCTGTCACAATGCCTGGACACTTCAGAACAAGTAAATACAACCAGCGCCGGAACCCCGGCGCCCGGGAAGCGACTCCCCAAAGAGGAGAAGAGGATCCACCTTCGCGCCTCTCCGCGCGGGGGTGATGGCGCGCTGGAACCATCTGGCGCCCCTGGCGGTGTGGTCTGTCACCGGAGGAAAATCTCCGCAGCATTGTTTGAGACTTCTCTCATCAGCCGCCAGGAACAGAAGCGTGGCCCCGAGGCCCGCAGCCTGCGTGATGCAGGCTTACCCAGCTCCTCACAGCGCGGCCACAATGTGGGGCGGGACAGGGGCAAAATAGAACAGCGACTTTGTCCCCTAGTGCAGAAGCAGCGGCTCCGACCCCGTCAAGGAGACGCGAGGGGACGACTGGGCAGGGGAAGAAGAACGGCCAGCTAAGCGAGACAGGAAGAAACATCATTCTATTTTTTTTTAAAGATTTATTTATTTGAAGGGCAGAGTTACAGAGAGGCAGAGGCAGAGAGAGAGAGAGAATATGAATCTTCCATCTCCCCAGATGGCCGCAATGTCCGGAGATGCGCCGATCTGGAGCCAGGAGCTTCTTCCGGGTCTCCCATGCGAGTACAGGGGCCCAAGGACTTGGGCCATCTTCCACTGCTTTCCCAGAGATCTGGATCCGAAGTAGAGCAGCCGGAGCTCGAACCCCCGCTCATGTGGGATGCGGGCACTGCAGGCGGGGCTTTCCCTGATAGGCCACAGCGCCGGCCCCAGAAACATCATTCTTAATAGTAATAGACTCCATTAAATAATAATAATAAAAGTGTAGTAATTTGTTGTGAAATAAGGTGTGCTCTAGATGGGGAAAGGAAATCCTGAGTGGCAGCTGTGGGAGGCAGAAGGAAGCCCCCCACCCACCCCTATGAGCTGCTGCTGCTGGGGGTGGGGCCTCCCTGCAGTCTGCAGTCTGTGGGTCTGCAGAAGCTGTGTGGACCAGCTGCTTCCCAGGTGGAGGGTTGTCATCTGGATTACCTTTACCCAAAGCTACCTCTCCATTCCTGCCTCTCCAGCTAAGCCATTAGGGGCACCTCTTCATGGGATCACTTCACCAATTGAGGTTTCTCATAGTTTTGGAAAAGCAGCTGTTTCTTGCCATGAACTCTTTCTTTTTTAAAACCTTAATTTCTTTATTTCATTTGGAAGGTGGAGTGGGTGTTGGAGAAGGGGGAGGGGATGTTTCCTCTGCTGGCTCACCTCCCAAATGGCCACAATGGCCAAGGCTAGGCCAGACTGAAGCCAGGAGCCAGGAGCTTCTTCTGGGTCTCCCATGCATGTGCAGGGGCCTAGGCACTTGGGCCATCTTCTGCTGCTTTCCCAGCACACAAGAAGAGAGCTGGATCAGAAGTGGAGCAGATGGGACTCTGGCAACCTGATATAGTATCCTGCGTCTTAATGCACTGTGCCACAACTCTGGCTCCCTGAACTATTTCTTTGTCCAAAGTTTCTAGAAGAAGTACAATGTATCCCAAGTATTATCATCAGAGCAAGATGCTATTTCACAATAAAACTAGTATTTTCAGACTCTTGCACTGTAATTTGTTTTTCTTTGTTGGCTTGATTTTTGTACACCAGATGCAGTAACTCTAGTGTTTCTAGGCATGTGCACACGCACCAGAGAAATCTCACTTTCTTGCTTCATCAGATGATTGAGGAGCAGCTGAGAGTAACACAGTTTTACGTTAGACGGAATCTCCAACAGTTTTGCCTTTAGTACAGCTATGAAAACTAATAAAAAAAATCTCAGCTTGGTTCTTCCTTTGATAAAAATGGAGTTATTAAAAACATGGAGGATGACCCAGGTCCTTAGGCCCTGCACCCACATGGGAGACCAGGAGGAAGCACCTGGCTCCTGGCTTCAGATCGGTGCAGCGCGCCAGCTGTAGTGGCCACTTGGGGGTTGAACCAACGGAAGAAGGAAGACCTTTCTCTCTGTCTCTCTCTCTCACTGTCTAACTCTGCCTGTCAAAAACAAACAAACAAAAAACACTAAATATGTTCTAAATGGTGAGGGGGAGGAGGAATTTCAGATAGACATCTCAGGAGAAATTATCATTGTTTTATGCAGAGGAGTGAAGATTTAGCCTAAACAGGAAGCAGATACGACATTTATGATGTGTGTGTGTGTGTGTGTATGAACAACCCACTTTTTTTCTTTACCTAGCCTGATCTCTTTTAACTTTTATTCTCATTGACACTCTACCCAAAAGGCTTAAAACTAGAATGTGATCAACTTTCACTGGTCATTTTTGACCAAAAGCCAATCAAAGTTCATTAATTTTTGCTTTGGAGATTATGGAGCAAATTAAACCATTCTGCTCCCTCTTTGGAGAAGTTTTGACTATGTAATTAATTCTATAAAGATGGAGAAACAGCGCCACTACAGATTTTGAAACTTCTAGCACATTCTGAATATTTTCTTTTATTGAGGAGTTTGCTTTTCAAATGAGCTAGCTTTTTAAAATATTACTACAAATTCAGTTTCCAATAATGAATTTACAAACAGTTGTGTCACAAATATTGTTATAGCTTGAAGCTCTTAGAGACCACTGTTTAGTTCCTTTAATTTACAGATAGTAAATGAAGCCAAAAGTAGTTAAGTGAGAGAACCAAATTTCTACACAAGAAACTTCAACTTTACTACTTTTTAAAAATCAAGGTTTTCTGAACTTTAGAGCTTGTCATGACTTAATTGGCATTGTAATTCTTCTGCCCCCCCCCCTTTTTGCTCAGCTTGTCTGCTTAGAAACTGATTTCTTTAAAACGGAGTGCGTGTTTTTATTGAGAGTTATTTCAGTGCTAGTGGCTTGAATCTTATTCCTTAGTGAAATTATATACACAAACAGTCCCCCAAAATACAAGGACTCTATTTGACACTGGGATCATTTCAGAAAAACATAACTCCTCCTGCATCTAATAACTACAGAAACAAGAGATTAGAATACAATACCCAACACTTATGAAAATTAGATACTTTATTTATAGTTTAATCACAAGAACAATTTTCTTGTTCTGCAAGATGTAAATACATACTAGAATAAACTCTGTAGAATATACAAAAAATACATACTTTTCCCATGAAAATTTTCTTTATAATAAATAGAAAGGAACACGTGTGTGGCTGATCCAGATAATACTCCGTGTCTGCTTAGGTTTTCAGACTGTTGATTTATTTTTAATCTCTTAAAAGAATGGGGGAGTTCCTTCTCCCTAAAAGGTCGAGATAAATAATGCATGAAGCAATCCTCCCTCCTGATTTTTCCCTTTTTCTCCACATTTCTCCTTTTGATAGAGAGTTCAGCCTAAATTTCCACGCTTGTATTCAATCATTACAAAGCCTACAAATTATACAATGACTTCTAACCTGGCCCTCTAACAAAACGAGCTTCCCCCCCTTATAAATCATAAGAGACAGATGGCAAAATGGTGAAGAGAAAGGAGAGAGAAAGACGGGACAATAGGCATTGTGACGAATATGGGAAGCAGAACAAAGTGCACATCAGAGAGGGAAAGTTTGGTTTGACAGGTGAAATTCCCACAGCCTGCAGACAGCAATGGGAAGAAAGCAGATGCCAGCCATTGCAAATCTGTGGATAATATTATTACCGGTGAAATCATTCAGATGCTAAGATACGTTTCTTTCTACTCGACATTAACATCTCTATGTGGAAGCAAAGGTGAAGAGATCACAAGAACCAGTTGCCTTCCCCCTGGGAGCTTCACACGCACAGAGCCCAGTCCTCTGCGGCGGCGTGGCTGAGAACCGGGAGCGGCGTCCGCCCGCCGCGCGCTAGGCAGGTGCGCCAGCACCTCTCTGCACAGCGCATTTTCAATCTCAACAGGCGCCAACCCCAGACCCCCATCCTCTGACGGCAAAGCTCCCTCGGCCCTTCACTAAACCGGAGCCCGTCAGAAGGAAGGAGATCCATAACCAAGGATCGCAACCTCTAGGCGAGGTGGGGGTGGCTTCCAGGGCGTGGAGCCCGCACGCAGGGGAGGTGGGGAGGAGGACTTGGTGGGGGACAAGCAACGCGAGCCCGTAAGGCCCGGCGCGGGTAGAGATGGCAGCTCTAGATACAATCCCTGGCCATGGGGAGGTGAGGCGCATAGCGGTGCTTGTCGGGAGGTGGGGGCTGCCAGTAGTCCATGTCTGACCCGGCCGGGCTGGCGGGCGATAAAGTGCAGCTGTAGGGGGAAGTGGAGCTGGAGGAGGCGGCGGAGGACGGCGCGGGGCTGTTGGTGCAACTCCACGTGGAGGCGGGCGACGGGCTGTCGGGGCCGCAGCTCAGCGCGGCGCTAGCGCCTCCCGGGCTCAGCAGCACAGCCTCGGAGAAGAGCGCCCCCGGCAGGCCGCCGCCGCCGCCACCGCCTCCGCAGTGATCGGCCAGGCGCAAGGTCTCGGTGAGCGCCCAGATGTAGTTGTGAGCGAAGCGCAAGGTCTCGATCTTGGTTAGCTTGGCGTCCTCGGGGAACGTGGGGAGCACCTCGCGCAGCGCGTCCAGCGCGGCATTGAGGTTGTGCATGCGGTTGCGCTCGCGGTTGTTGGCCTTCAGTCTGCGTGTCTTCTTGATGCGCTGCACCGTCTCGGCAGTTTTGGCGCCGCGGGAGACAGCCCGCGCCCGGGAGGGACGCCGCTTGCATTCGTGTACCAGCCCAAGCAGCCGCGCGGGCCGGCAGCCCCCTGCACCCGCCGCCGAGCCGCCCCGCGCCCCCTGTCCCGCCTCGGCCCCACGCGGCCGACGCGCCCCTCCCGCCGCGCCCAGCTCCTCCTCTTCTTCCTCATCTGCGCTGGACGACAGCGGGGTCAGGGCAGCCGAAGCAGGAGACGCCGAGCCGAGCAGCACCAGCACGTCCTCCTCCTCCTTAAACTCCAAGGCCTCGGTTTTGACGAACATGCTGCGGGAGAGATGAGGCGGGGAGGAAGAGGCAAATGAGATGTAAATACAGAAGTGGAGTTACGTTCTCCGTGCCACAGGGCGTGCCCCCGCGCGCACCCGCAAAGTCCGGCTCCGCAGGCACCGTAGCAGGGGAGCTGTAGGAGGGGACCCGGCAAGTGCTCTACAAGGTCAGGAGCGCCCCCAGGATCACGCAAGCCGCGGGCGGCGCTGACTGCTGAGCTCCAGCCCTGGGCGAGGGACCGCAGCCCTCGGCGCCTGGGCGCCGCCAGCGCGTGCGGGCGTGGTCCGACTGCGTGCGGGGAGCAGCCTGCCAAGCTGGGAGCCCCGGCGTGGGTACTTACTTCGTCGGACTCAGAATGCGCCTCCGCGTAAAGGTGACTTTGGCGCAGCCGGGAGCGCGGCGCGGCGTCCTTCGACCCCTCCTGAAAGCAGCCGGCTTAGCGCTACGGCGGTGCGGCTGGCTCCGCGGGGGACCTCTCGGACCTGCGACTTTGCCAAGAGCCCGGCGGCGGCGGCGGCCCGCCCGAGTCTCGTGTGTTGTGGTGGCGGTGCGTGTCTGTCTGTCAGTCAGTCCTTGGCCGTGCGGCTCCTGGCACGCGACTCCCAGGCACTCCAGTTAAAGCGAAGCTGCTTGTGGTTCAGTGGCTGCGTGTCTGGCACACGACTCTCCTTAAAACCCCTTATATACCACCAGGAAAACAATCAGATCTGCCCCCGGGCCCCCACCACACACACACCCCCGCCGCCGCCCCCTCGCCCCCCTGCCCCGGCCCCCCTTCTGTCCCGCTTTCTCCCTCCCTGGGCTTATTCTTTTCATTGCATTATCATCATTCATTTCTTTCTCTTTCTTCACCGCCTCCCCCCCCCCCCCTTCCCTGGCCCGGCCATCCATCCTCCTCCTCCTACCCCCGCCTCCCGGTCCCCCCTTTATCTAATCAGCATAAAATGGTTCTAAAGCTCCTGTTGGAGCGCCAGGCTGCGGCCCGAGCTGCCGAAGCCGTGGCGGCGGCCGCGGCTCAAGCTGCGGCTGTTGTCGCCGCCGCTGTCCATTGTGATTGGTGGCTCGCGCTCGGCTGGAGCGTGCCGCTAATTTATTAATGAATGGAGGTCGCGAGGCGCAGCTGGCCAATCAGGGCGCCCCGGACTCCGGGAGGCCTGCGAGCCACGCGCACTGGAGCTCGCTCCCTTTCAGCAGCTCATTAGGGGCCCGGGCGCTAGGGGCGGATTGGGGGGGACCCCCGGCTCCCGCCCCCGCCTCAGTCCTCGCGGCCACCGCAGTTCCCCGCCCCCCCCCGCCCCGTCCAGGCGCGCGCACTCCCGGGCATCGCAGCTCCCGGGCGATGGGAGCCGAGGAATTAGTTAATGGGGGTCAGAATCCCGGGGAAAGCTGTTAGCCCTGTGGTGATGCCGGGCGGGAGTCCCTTGGCAAAGCCTCTTAGAGGCTGTATCAAATAGTAGACGATTAAAAAAAAAATGCATTCATTCGGGTTGCGGAGCCAAGAGGTGTGGGGCGTGGGTGGCGAGCTGTGAGCACTGCGTGGGCGAGCGTGTTCGAGTTCCCGAGAAACTGACGTGGGAGAAAGAAGGGACAGGACCTTGAGGATTCAGAGAGGGGTTTCGTGGAAGAGGAGGTCGGGTGGGGCAGCCGTTGACGGGCTTTTGGAGGAGCGAGCAACTCCTACGTTCGGGCTGGAAGGAACTCCCTCGGCACACTGCGGGCCTGGGCTGCACGCAGGTTTCCCTTTGGATTAACCCAGTTTCAGGAGGGGGAGGGAGATCAGTAAGGAGGCCCCTAGCCTGGGTGGCAGCGCGCAGACGGACGCTGCGGTGGCTCGCGTCAGCTAGGGGGCTGCGCTGACATCTCCGTGACCCCTGCTCCGCGCTGGGGGGCGTTGTAGGGACATGGGGCCCGTCCTCCCGATCCTGCCGCTTTTCAAAGAGAAAAAAGAGCTGACGGGCTCCTGGACTTCGGAAGAAACTTGTTCTGAGTCGCGCGGCGGCCCTCCTCCTCCCCGCCACGCTCACGCCCACCTTCCTGTCAACGTGGCTGCCTTTCCGCAGAGGCAGAACCCAGAGCTCTTGGGAGCGCGTCGGTGGGCGCGCAGGGAGGGATCGCGGCGTCCTCGGAGATTGCTGCTGCAAATTCAGTGTAAGCAAGACGCGTGCAAGAAGGGCAAGAGAAAGAAGCCTTAGCTGAGGGTCTGTCGCCTCGTTTTATAGGAACTGGAAACTAATTCAGAGAAGGGCGTGATGAGAATGGCTTTCAGCATTCGGCGTACTTTTTTAACTTGTTTCGTGTGTTCTGTAGGGAGGTAACTGGTGGGGTTGGAAGGCCAAGGGAAAAGAAGATGAAAATTAGGATCTGGTGGAAGAGACCATTGCCCAACAGTCTCCAAATTGAAGACAGCCCTGTCTTGGAAGTGTTGAAAGTCATCATGGTTTGTTTGTTTGCTTTGCCTTTTGATTTTTGTGTTGTTAAGGCCTCCTCCGTTAAAACACATTCCTTGAATCTGAAAGCATCATTTCCCCAGTTCCTTCCTCAATCGCTTCCCTGCAGGTTCATTTCATTTGTTACCAGGGCAGAAATGAAAAAGAAGAGAAGCATTTAAGCTTTCCAGCACACACAGTCCGCCTGCCTCACACTTCTTCCGGTCTCTGTCTCTGCATCAGAACCCGCAGACTCAGAACTTCCTTCTCTGTCTCTGCATCAGAACCCGCAGACTCAGAACTTCCTAAGTGAGTTTGACGTGGTGAGAGACTACAGAAGCGTCTGCCTGAGTTGCTCCTACCCAGGAGCATTATTTTATAGGCAAGGAGCATGGATACCAAACAAGCTACTATTTTTCTGAGTCCTTCTGAAAGGAAACCTGCCAACATGTGGTCTTGCCTCGCCTGGTAGGGATTGAAGGAACATGTGGACTGAAATAGATGCAGAGTTTTTGTTTGTAAATTTGAATGAAATAAAGGATGAGAATGTTATATTCTAAGGAAATGACCACAGATGGCTAAAAATATACAGTGGGAAGGTGGAGGGCACTGTGTCTTTCGATGTCTCCACCCTACTACTGAAGTTGCCAGGAATGACAGACAAGCCAACAGATTAATGTAACAGAAAACAAAGGAAGGTTTAGTTTAGCAACGCAGAAGCATCTCTTTGGACAGATTGCCTCAAATTTGGGGTTTGTTGAGGGCGTGCTAGATCGATTTAGTGATAAAACATATTTGGGGGAAGGACAGAATCAAATCCAGTTAAGTAGAGGTTTGAAGGGAAACCTAGTGAGCTTTGCATGACCCCAAATAACAATGTGATCAAGCTGGGTCTAATTCTGACCACTAGTGAAACACAATGAGTTTCTTCAGTTGCTTGTTAACCGTACTCTGACTCCCAGGTTTCATCTTCTCCCAGGATTCTGTGTTTTTATGACTCACTGAAAGGCCACTTGCTTTCCTTTGACGAAATCCAAACTTTCTGTACTGTTTGCAAGCGAGAAGTTAATGTATCCTGGGCAGAGATGTTTAGGAATGGGAAACTAGTTTTAGAGTAAACCTCACCTTCCTGTTCTGGAAGTGTCTTTCAAAAGGAAAAAATATTTCAATACTGTTAAGAAATTTAGGGGTGGGCACACGTTCAAGAATTGTGCTAATTCAATCTCAAATCCATTTAGCTATAAAACATTATAGAGTTCAGTGCTATTTTTTAAATAAGGATTTTTGCTTTGGATGCTTTCTGAGGTGTATGTGAGTTTGCTGTGCAAAGTACAGATGTTAAATCACTTTCACCTGGGAACCCTAAGAATTTGGGTTGTGTGTTTGCACTGTAGTTTCAAGAGTTGCCTTCCGCTTGACAATAGAGCTCTTCTGGAAATACTGCCCATTATGAAAAATGTCTTTAAAAAGAAACAACCCAAAGGATCAGCTAAACAGCACTGGGGCAATTCTGAGGCTCACCTTGGGCACGCAGTTGCCTGGAGAGCAGAATTCTGTTTGTCCAACATTTTGCTCGATTTTTGCTCGCTCTCTCTCTCTCTCTGGGTGTGTGTGTGTGTGTGTGTGTGTGTGTAAGTAATGTCGATTTGTACTCCGCTTTGTGAGGACGTGACCGACGCCAAATAGCCTTAGCTGGACTCTTCTAGCACCCTTTCAACTTAAATAAATTCAAGAGGCACTTGTGTGGTCTAAAGATTGTCCAGATGAAGCGAGGCTGAAATGTTACGTGGAGGGGGAGGGGAGGGCGTGAATCGGGCCGCTCCTGGCTATGGCGTGAACTGTCCTAAAGGGTCAAACTGTTCATCTGCAGCCCCTCTTTCAGTGCGCAATCCTACTTTAGGAGAACAAAAGCTCAAAGCGGGCAGTTATCGAGAAATGGCAGCACAATGATTTAAACTCATCCCCGAGAC
Source organism: Oryctolagus cuniculus (assembly GCF_964237555.1). Lineage (NCBI taxonomy): Eukaryota > Metazoa > Chordata > Mammalia > Lagomorpha > Leporidae > Oryctolagus > Oryctolagus cuniculus. Next base: position 52,449,747 of record NC_091439.1, on the reverse strand, counting down.
TTAGCAAAGACAGGGGGCCGAGGGCGTGTAAGCCAGAGAAAAGTGAAGTGAGGGGAGGGAGGGAGGGGGTGGAGAGCTTTAGAAAGGCTTTGTTGCTTCTAAGAAGCCTGAACTCCGAGACGACCCGAAAGCCCTAAAGTTTAGGGTAGGTGTTGCTGTGGGGCCGTAGGCGACATCCCATCCACACTTGGACCTCACAAGTGGCGACAAAGGACAGTCGGTGCCCGCGCCGGGCTCTTGCCGTCGCAGGTGGATCTCTGGGGCCGCGGAGGAGGGCGCCCTTGCCCACGTCTGGCTGTCCGGAGGCGGCGAGGACACGCGGGGGGCGTCGGTCGGCGCTGTGCTGGGAACAGCGGCTGCCGCTCTTTGCCCCGCGGGCTTTGCAGCCTAAATCCACTCCAGCGGCCAGGAAAGACGGCAAATCCTGAGCATCTTGCACCTCCGCGGTCTCTAACTGTTAGCTGCGGGCGAGGAACGCGGTTTCAGAGCAGGGGAGGCTGAGGTGGGAGCGACTGCCTTCTGCGCCTTCTGCCAGCCCTTGCCGTGTGCCCAGGCACGTCTTTGGGACAGGGGTACAGGGGCGCGCGGGGAGCCGGCCTGAGTTCGAGCTTTTCGGAGGTCCCCCCGCCTGCGGCCAGCTCCCCAGACACCTCTGCCGCGCGGCGTTCCCAAGCTCGCCCTCCTTTTCTCTTTGGGTCCCGTCCAGGGAGGATTCGGCTCCAACCGGAGTCCTGGAGCGGCCTGGGCTGGGTCGCCGTGCCAGCTCCACCCACTTCGTATATTCCTGGCGTTCCAGACAACCACGAAAGGAGTCGAAGGTAGAGAAAAACGCCCATGCCTGGATCCCAGCCCAGAGAGCCTGGCCCCAAGCCTGCACAGCGTGCTCGGGTGCCCCCAGGCCAGACACGCAGGGACTGGGCCTAGACGCACCAGGTGTGCTTGATGGCAGCGGAATCTGCCCCGAGGGCTGCTGGCAGCTCCCTTTCTTCTTCCCGACCCTACCCTCTCGCCACCTGCTTTGGCGAAGGCACGGCCCAGCCGACTTCTCACCCCTGATGCAAACCGCTACTCGGGCGCCTCTCTTTTCTTCACTCCCCGTAGGAGCTCTTGCCAATCCGCGCCAGCTTTCTGATTGTTTCCCCTCAGGTAAGGGGAAAAGAACAGCCGGCGCGTGAATGGGGAGCCGGGGGCCCACTAGGGAGGGAGCGGACCCTCCCCGCCCCCACCCCGCCCCCCAACCCTCTGTGCCTGCAAAAAGGGACATTGGCTATCCAGGGGAAAGTGCAAGAAAGAGAGCACTAATCGCTGAACCAGGAGACAAACACGATTACCAGCTCCGAGCCTTGAGTCAGAAAGTCTCATAGACTTTAAGATGTTAATCCCCGGCATAATCCTTCCTTTGGCGTGTAGGAATAGTGCAGCCACAAGAGTTGTTTTGTTATTTATATTGGCGTTTAATAAAACTCAGCCCGTGGTGAATGGGCTGCCCACTCTCCAATGGTAATTAATTCCCTATTTCAGTGACCCAATTGTCCAGGGACAGAGCGGTGGGCCCGTCCCGGTGCCCCGAGCCCCCTTTGTGCGGATACACTGCCCTCGTGCTTCAACAGCTATGGAAACTCATTCTTTTGATGTCATTCAAGGAGTTTTCCTTGGGCATCTTCGAAACTTCAAGGACCCTTTTCTTTCTCCGTCGCATGAAAAGCAGTGCGGGCTTGACCACCTCTGTAGAATTTAATGATTTGGTGAAAGGGCCCTTTGGGGTTTGTGTGAGGAGTTAGAGAAAGGAGAGCTGGCAGCCTGCTCCCTCGCCCGGACCGTCCCGAACCTGGAAAACACAAAACTTTGCTTCAGACAAATGAATAAAGATCTTGAAGGCTGATTTTTTTTTTTCTTGTTTCCTTCTCTTCTCCTCACTGAGAAAAATAACAACAACAACAACAATACCCCACGCTCTTCTGGAAATAAATGTGGTGTTGTTTGCCGGTATAAAGGCGAAGGGCGGGGCTGAGGTAAAAAGTTCGAATCTTCAGAAAGGGGTTCTCCTCTGCGGCTTTGGGGGATAGCATATCCGTTTGTTAGACGCTTTAGTTTAATCATGGGGTCAGCCCTCCTTCCCACATTCACAATTTACTTACTGTGCACTCAGTGTGCAGACAGACGGACCCGATGCTGCCCGCACACAGCTTACACTCCAAAGACACAGACTTCTAAAGCAACCTGTATACTACAGAAAGCCCCAGTGTTTCGTACGCAATAAAAGAGGGGGACACAACAGAGGGTGCCGGGAGAGGGAAAGGACACGGTTTACCTTCAGGGATGCAAAGGCACTCGGGGACCCGAGAGGTGACAGCGCATTGGCTGATGCCTTTTTTCACTATCCCCACCCTTCCACTGTGTGCCAGGCGCTGTGGGAGGCGCGGGGCACGCCCCGCGAGAACCCAACTGCTCGTGGCGGGCTCGGCTGTTAGTCATCCTCTTCCCCCAAGAACTGATATTGGGATGGGCTACCGCAGTGGCCGACGCTACGGTGCGCGGGGGGCTCGGAGGCCGGGGTCTCCAGGCCTGGAGGGGGCGGCCGCGGCGCGCCGGGGCGGCGCTCCCTGCACAAGTAGCTCTTCTATGTCTTTATACGCACTTCCAAAAAAAACTCCGCAAGTCACAGAAACAATTCAGAATTCAACTAAGAAAATACAGAGTGAACCATATGGCCTGGGTGGCTCGAGTCGGCCGCATTTTCCTCCAGACAAAGAAGGGATTGAGAGTTGAAGGAAAGGAGAAAAAAACCTAACTTTCCGGCTGATGAAGCTGTTGTCTGGAGGCAATGATCCCAAATCTGAAGGCTTTATCCTGGCCCCGACGGAGACGTGATATGTCATATGATTAGCATCTTTCATATTTACAAGAGTGGTATGGGCTGCCAGTCTTGAGAGAAAGGCGAGAGAAAGAAGGGGGCATATGCTGAAATGGATTTAGCATTTGAAAGAGAGAAAAGAGATCGGATAAATACACTTAAACGAGGATTTAGTTTTACTCCTGTTGAGTTCTAATGGATTGTTGATTGAGATTTTAGGGGCCTGGAACCGAGGTGTCAGCAGTAATTTAAAGAAGGGTATTCAGTCCTTCAGCGCCTCTTTTCTCCATTTCCCCCTGCGGCCCCTCCCACCCCACCCCCGCTCATTTACGCCTTCAAGCAGCACGGGGCGGGCGAAGGCTTTTAAAACAAAACACAAAACAGCATCTTATGCGGGGGCGGTGGCCCAGAGAGGCCGGGCGCCCAGGGGTTTGCAGGAGGCGCCCCCTACAGTCGGCTGCGCCCCCTCCCACGAGGTCACGCTCCCTTCCTGCCGCAGGGGCGCCGCGCAGGTCCAGGAGCTCAGGGCGCGCTCCAGGGAGCTGGGCCCTGGGCTGGCGCGTAGCGAACTCCTGGCGCCCCCTGGCGGGACACCGGGGGATGCGGCGGGCCTGGGCTCACTCGGCGTTAACAAGCCCAGGGGCTTAGCAGCGCTTCGCAGATCCCCCCGGGAAGCTTCCTTGGGAGGCTTCGCCTGCAGCTCTGGTCTCCAACGCAGTACTCAGCTGCTTCCCAACCTCAGATTTGAGCATCAGTGGTGGGCTCCTGGGAGCCAAAAACCACCTCCCTCGGTGGTTCCGGTGGCAGCCAAGTGTGAGAACCAACGTATCTGAGGTCTAAGGCTCTTGTTTGGAGGGATTCGCAATTCACTTGGAAGTGGTGCCAAGACCCAGTAGGCTGCAGGAAAGACTTGGACGCCAGACTTGTTGGCAGGACCTCAGATACACTCACGGTTACTTGCCCTACCAATGGTAAATTCTTGTACTGTGTGTACAGATACATGTCCTCATGCACCTAGAGCCAAATTCCAGATTTGGTCTCCAGGCTGCTCGCGGCTGCCCTGGTTCATTTTTATTCTCTTCCGACTTGGCGGTTGACTTTCCTTTCCAGCTAGATGTCCCGTGTGGGACGCGCTGGCGGTGGGGGCAGGGAGGCGCCCAGTGTCGTTTGCCTTAGGCTTCATCTCCTGCGTCCCGACACCCCAGTTCCTACTTTTGCTCCCCATCTTCATCTTTTTTACGTTTAAAATTACTTGTCCTTAACGTTGTCAAATTACTGTGTTTCCGAAAGGTCTGCGGTAATTTAAGGACTGATCGTTTAAGGCCTTTACCTGTGATTTAGAACGAATTTAAGTTGTCTGCACTTATTAACAGTAGAGACTAATAAATTATAAAATAATTATAATTGCTTGTAAATATTTTAAAAATATAATAGCAAAAATGCCATGCAGACTTAAAATTGTATTTGACAGGTTTGATTTTTTTAATCATCATATGATGTTTAATAGGAGCAAACACAATTTGTAGACAGTATTTATATCTGATTGACTGGGCAAACATTTGTACATATATCCTGGGAACAGAAATATTCTTTTTTTGCCATTGAGTACTGGAAATTTTAATTTTCCTCTTGGGGAAGGTATTGTGGCACAATGGGTTAAGCTGCTACTTGCAAGACTGGCATCCTAGCTGCCACACTTCCCATCTAGCTCCCTGCTAATGCACCTGGGAAGGTAGCAAATGATGGTCCAAGTGATTGGGCCTCTGCCACCCACGTGGGAGACCCAGATGAATTTCTTGGTTTCTGGCTTCTGCTTGGCCCAGATCTAGCTGTTATAGCCATTTGGGGAGTGAATCAGTAATGGAAGCTCTCACTCTCTCTCTCTCTCATCTCTCTCTCTCTCTCTCTCTCTCATCTCTCTCTCTCTCTCTTTCTCTTTCTCTTTCTCTCTCTCTCGGTCTGCTTTTCAAAGAAGTAAATAAATTCTTAAAAATTTTTATCTTTGTATTTTCTAAGTAAATACTGGAACATTTATACCAGAAACTATTACTTCTACAAATACTGGCTTTCTAGACAGGCCTTTTTCTTTACTTAGTTTTCATCGAAGACTGGGGGAAAATTTCAGAACAGAGATGTCTGAAGTGGGGTGGGCTATATTATAGAGCTCATCCACAGTTAAAACTAAAGCCAGGAGTGGACCATTTGTGTTGACATGGACATAAAACTTGATCTTAACTTTGTTGTGGAGGACAGAAATATCCAATGCTACTGTGAGTTCTTTTTAAAATCAAAACTCCTGGGACTGGACAGGAAAAGGAAAGTTCCCCAATGCTGTATTCTCTATGTTCTGGGTAGATCACGTATACTTTTCATAAAGATGAGATCACGTCACAGTGGGTTTGCTGGATTTCTAGAGTAAGATTTTTAAACAATGTTTAATGCATTCCTTTGTTTATTAAAAGAAATCCTTTGTACCTAATCTTTCTTAAATTTTTCTTCTTGACCTGCCCTCCCCAGTGATTAAAAACTTTTTTTCATTTTGTGCTTAAAAATATGGCATTTATGGCTGCTATTTGATAAATGATCAGATTCAGAAAATGTTAGGTTCTGAGTTTTGCTTTCTTACGCTTTTTAGGCTTTTAGCTTTCCTGAAGAAGCCATCTGTAAGCTGAAAGAGCTAACTGTGGGTTTCTAACTGCAATTTTGTTAGAAGCAATGGTCACCCTGCAGTAGTATTATCTGTGCACCAGCCAAAGGAACTGAGTAGGAGAAAGGAAAGGATTTGCAACAAGATAACTGCAATTTCCTCAGTAAATTCTCCTTTACTCCAGTTTTTTTTTTTTTTTGAGGATTTGAGGATTTATTTCTATTGAAAGTTGAAAGAAACTCAATGCAATGTTGTGCAGAAAAATAAAGAGATGTTTCCTAAGTTTTTTTCATGCTAAAAGTCTACTAAGAAATTCAACAGAAAACAAAATAGGCTAGAAATAGGAAACAAAATTCTATGTCAATATTAACCCAAATCCAAACTCATTAAAAAGAACACAGCTTTCCTTTGCTGTTCTGTTTTTAATTTCCCAGCTGAGGAGCATCTAATATGTTGCTAAAAATTAAATTAAAATACAGTTTTATTACTTGAATGAATCTAGTGAATTCTATCTGTAAATTTCAAACTATTTGTTATATTGGATTTGAAACTAATGATATTTCTCAGGAAATGAGTGATCAGAGGCTTAAGGAAGTTGTTTGAAGGCTGAGTTATTTCTTTTTTGTTTGTTTTCTAATTTATTTTTTTTGTCTGACTGTAGATAAATCTTTTTTCTTTGATGTATATTTTATTTAAGTTATACAAGTTTCATATATTTCCTTTGTACAGTTACAGGAACATAGTGGCACTTCCCCCCACACTCCCTCCCACCTACACTCCAATGGTGTATTGCTGACTGCTCCCGAAGAATAACGCGGTCTTTGCTTTCTTTTCTGAAGCTTCCTTTTGCTCACAATGTCTCATGAAATCGGCACCAGCAGCACCCACTTTCCTCATACTTACCCTTGGAAACAATTCATTGTTCACAATGAGCTCATTAAGGAATACTGCCTCATTGAAGTAAGCCTGTTCCATCCCTCATCCAAAAGCTCAAAGGACTTTTTTATGTTCCTCATAGAATAGAGATGAAACAAAATGTCACATGGAATTTTAAAATAATAATACCTTTAAGATATTCATACCATCTCATTAGAATTAGTATAATAATTTTTGGATGCAAGCATTTGGTCAGGAAAAGAGTATTTAGATAGTGATTTCAATCTCAATTTGCTGGTAATTGGAATTTCTCTCTGATTTGATATTTAAGAAGAAATATGTAGCTACAGAACACAAAGTAATTTTTCTTTAATCATTTGAGGTCATCTGATCAGTGGAGAGAGTCACACCAAGGTGTAGGTCAATGTGGCATATTTTTTTTCTTAAGATTTATTTATTTATTTGAGAGTCAGAGTTACAGAAGAGGGAGAGACACACAGAGAGGTGTGCATCACTCCCCAAACAGCTGCGGTGGCTAGGGTGGGGTTGATCCGAAGCCAGGAGAGAAGAGCTTCTTCTGGATCTCCCATGTGGGTGCAGGGCCCCAAGAAATTGGGCCATCTTCTACTGCTGGAGCTGCAGGTAGAGGCTTAGCCCATTACTCCATGGGTTCGCACTGCTCTTTTTTTTTTTTTTTTAAGATATTTTATTTATTTGGAAGTCAGAGCGATAGTTAGAGAGAGAGAGAGAGAGAGAGATGATAGATAGTTCTGGTTCCCTCCCCAAATGGCCATATCAGCCAGGGCTGAGCAAGGCCAAAGCCAGGAGCCTGAAACTCCAACTGGGTCTCCCATGTGGGTGGCAGGGGCCTAAACACTCAGACCATCCTCTGCTACTTTCCCAGGTGCATTAGCAGGGAGCTGGATAAGAAAGAAGTGGAGCAGCTTGGACCCAAACCATGCCCTTATAGGATGCTGGTGTCTCAGGCATTGTCTTAACCTGGTACACCACAATGCCGGCCCCCCAGGTAGAAGTTTTTTTTGTTTGTTTGTTTGTTTTTTTGACAGGCAGAGTTAGACAGTGAGAGAGAGAGACAGAGAGAAAGGTCTTCCTTCCGTTGTTTCACCCCTCAAATGGTTACTACGGCCAGCGCGCTGCGCCGATCAGAAGCCAGGAGCCAGGTGCTTCCTCCTGGTCTCCCATGTGGGTGCAGGGCCCAAGCACTTGGGCCATCCTGCCTTCCCGGGCCACAGCAGAGAGCTGGACTGGAAGAGGAGCAACCAGGACAGAATCCGGCGCCCCACCCGGGACTAGAACCCAGGGTGCCGGCGCCGCAGGCGGAGGATTAGCCCAGTGAGCTGTGGCGCCAGCCAGAAGCTTTTAATATGTTATTTCATTCTATCTTCACACAAATTCCAGTGAGAACACTACTGTTGTTATCATTTTCATAATTTAGGAAATCTTTGTCCCAGTATCATGATTATGATCTAGGCCAGTCATGCTGCATACCTGCACTTGACAACACCAATGCTATGCCCGTTCCGTGAGGGATGTGTTGATCCTTCTGAAAAGGAAGGTACTGTGGCTATTATTATGTCTTCCAAAAATACACAGACATAAACTTCACTATAAATCCCTTACTTTTTTAAATCCCTTATACAACCATGACAATCTATAAAATTTACAAGTTAATTATAAGCACAACTATAAAAACAGCTCCATCCAAATGAATACTAACTTGTATGACAGGTGATACTATTTTGAAAATTTATTTATTTATTTGAAAGGCACAGTTACAGAGAGAGAGAGAGAGGAAGAGATGAGAGAGAATCTTCTATCTGCTGGTTCACTCCCCAAATGGCCACGATGGCCAGCGTTGGCCAGATTGAAGGCAGGAGCCAGGAGCTTCTTCTGTGTTGCTCCCCCTCTTCGTGGAGGAACGACACAGGACCCTGCGCTGTTCTTTTGTCTGCTCGGCCTTCCCCGGGTTTGCTGCTGGTCCTTCCCGGGTTGGCTACCGTCCCTTCCACCTCCGTGGAAGGGCGGTTCCCCCTGCCACTTTCCCCACTTCCGCAGGGGAGCGGCACACCGCCGGCCAGCTCTCTTGGGGGCTGCACAGGTGTTCCTTCAGATAGATGTTCCCCTTAGATGTTCCTGGTGCATGCCGTCTCTCTCCTCCTTTATAGTCCTCCTCCGCCAATCCTAACTCGGCTACCCACACGCCGAGTACGCTGCTCTCCTCGAATCAGGAGCAAGTCCTACAGTTTATTGGTTGAACTGGAGGCAGCTGCGTAGAAGCTGTTTCTCCCTTCTCAGCGCCATATTGTGGGAGAGCAGATGCATAGAATAAGTCTTAATTCCAGTAACTTAGTGTAGTCCGGGTTGCTCCCCACACTTCTGGGTCTCCCATGAGGGTGTAGGGTCCAAGTACATGGGCCTTCCTTTGCTGCTTTCCCAGGCACATTAGCAGAGAACTGGATCAAAAGTGGAGCAGCCAGGACTCAAACCAATGCCCAAATGGCCACAACGCTGGCCCCTATAATACTATATATTTTTTTTTTACTATCTAAAGACACACATAAATTTCATACCACCTACTACTGTGAAGGTTTGAGTGTGATATGCTCACCACTTTTTTCTTCTAGATATACATATTGGAAAATCTTCATATAGTGTCATTTGACTGGCAAATTGTGTGTGTGTGTTTGTGTGTGTGTGTACTTTTTATTGGCTATTAAAGCACTCCTTGAAGCCAAAATAATCAGAAACAAATTTAAAGAGAGCACTAAAATCTGATTGCCGGACTGGGCATTGTGATGCAGAGGGTGAAGCTGCCGCTTGGCATGCCCGCACCCCATGGAGGACTGTTGCTTGGAGTCCTGGCTGCTCCGTTTCCCATCGAGTTTCCTACTAATGCATTCTGGTAAGCAGCAGGAGATGGTGTTCATTTCTATGACTGTGCTGCTGATTCTGTTTCCTCATAAAAATGTTATCATAAATGATATCATAATCAGCTCCCAAGTGTCATCTAACTATTCTGATCTTGTCTCACCTTTTCAAAAGATAGAAGGCCTGTCATTAGTCATTATGAAATTGAGGCATTCTTTTTTTTAATAAATATTTATTTATTTATTTATTTGAAAGAGTTACACAGAGAGAGGAGAGGCAGAGAGAGAGAGAGAGAAAGAGCGAGAGAGAAAAAGGGAGAGAGAGAGAGAGAGCTCTTCCATCCGCTGGTTCACTCCCCAATTGGCCGCAAAGCGGAGCTGTGCAGATCCCAAGCCAGGAACTTCTTCCGGGTTTCCCACGTGGGTGCAGGGGCCCAAGGACTTGGGCCATCTTCTACTGCTTTCCCAGGCCACAGCAGAGAGCTGGATCGGAAGTGGAGTAGCCGGGTCTCGAATCGGTACCCAAATGGGATGCTGATGCCTCAGGCCAGGGCGTTAACCCACTGCACCACAGCCCAGCCCTGCGGCATTCTTCTTGCCTTTGCACATTTAACTCATCTTTAGTCACATTATCTACCAAGTGTTCTGGATGACCCTATCAGATGTTTGCATTTCTACATACGTTTTAGAATCAGTTTATCAATTTTCACATGAAAAAAAAAAAAAAACCATATGCTGGGTCAGTGCTGTGGCGCAGCAGGCTAATGCCCTGGCCTGAAGCGCTGGCATCTCATGTGGGCGCCGGTTCTAATCCTGGCTGCTCCTCTTCCAATCCAGCTCTCTGCTATGGCCTGGGAAAGCAGTAGAAGATGGCCCAAGTCCTTGGAACCCTGCACCCGTGTGGGAGACTGGAAAGAGCTCCTGGCTCCTGGCTTTGGATCGGTACAGCTCCAGCCTTTGCGGACATTTGGGGAGTGAACCAGTGGATGGAAGACCTTTCTCTCTGTCTCTCCCTCTCACTGTCTGTAACTCTACCTCTCAAATAAATAAATAAAATCTTTAAAAAAAAATGCTGTGATTTTGATTGGAGTTGCATTAAATTTATAGATCTGCTTGGGAAGAATTGATCTATCAACATTATTTATCAACCCTTCAATATGGAATATCTATTTATATCTTTGGTGTGCTTTGTAGTTTTTAGTCTACAGGCTCTGCACATAGTGTTATAAAAAACTTTTTCTGGGGCTGGTGTTGTGGAATACCAGTTAAAGCTGCCACCTGTGATGCAAGCATCCCATTTGGTTGCCAGTTTGAGTCCCGGCTGCTCCACTTCTGCTCTAGTGGCCTGCTAGTACACCTGGGGATTGCAGCAGAGGATGGTCTAAGTACTTGTGCCCCTGCAACCATGTGGGAGACCACAAAGAAGCTCCTGGCTCCAGATTGGCCTACCTCTGCCATTCAAATAAATAAATAATTAAAAAAAAACTATTTCTATGTACTTTGTTTTTTGGTATAATTGTAAATAATGCTATGTGTTTTTTTTTTTTTGTTTGTTTGTTTGTTTTGACAGGCAGAGTGGACAGTGAGAGAGAGAGACAGAGAGAAAGGTCTTCCTTTTCTGTTGGTTTTCCCTCCAATGGCTGCCACGGCCGGTGCACCGTGCTGATCCGATAGCAGGAGCCAGATGCTTCTCCTGGTCTCCCATGGGGTGCAGGGCCCAAGCACTTGGGCCATCCTCCACTGCACTCCCTGGCCACAGCAGAGAGCTGGCCTGGAAGGGGGGCAACCAGGACAGAATCCGGCGCCCCGACCGGGACTAGAACCAGGTGTGCCGCAAGGCGGAGGATTAGCCTAGTGAGCCGCGGCGCCGGCCCTATGTTTTTAATTTCTATTTTCAATTGTTCACTACTAATCATTAAGAATATAATTTAGACACAAGCTGACTTATTAGTTGTAGTCTTTTTGTAAATTAAAAAAAAATTTCTACATAGACAATCATTTCAAGTTGTATGGGCAAAATGTTATCTGTTCTATTTTCTTGGTTGATAGTGTTATTGTTTTGTCTCTTGTTCATCCCCAGCTTTCCCTACCAACAACAATCACCCAAGCTCTTTGGTTTAAGCAGTGAGTAGCACTGGAGGAAGACTGAAAGGTGAGAGGAGAGGAGAAGTCAACCTTTGGAGCTTTGGAGAAGCATTTCTGGCAATGGTTGTATCTTCATTGTCCCAGCTCCCACCAGACTGCTTCCAACACTGGGACTCTGGAATCTTCTTCTCCCTTTGCTTTTTATTAACCTCTGTGTTCTTCATCATTATATTGGTTTTTCAGCTCTCACAAAATCTTCCTAGCTCGTTCTCCTTAAAGTTCTACTGGATTACCTGGGTTGGGTTATATTTTCCTATCCAGGGTTCTATAGTGCATTTTGTTTTAGATAGGCAGTTTTTCTTGAGGTTGATTGAAAGTTTACTGGTGTTCCACCTTGATGAATAAGAGTAATCATCTGTCATATAAATGCATACAATAATGAGGCACTTCTCATTCAGGCCTGTACTTAGAAAATAAAGGCAATTTTCCATTTCCAGAAGACATCTACTTGAATCTTCATGTGGAACATGAAACTCCTGGAACCATCCTCCCCAGGTGTATATCTGCTAGACAAGTGATAAGAGAACTGAATGGCCCCACAGAAAGCACCTTCATGGACACACAAATGTGAATTCCTAGTGCAGGGTCTCATACCCAACCTGACGCCTGCAGGTGAAACTTATTGGTTGATCTTGTCATCCCCATCAACACTCCCAACCCATCTAAGAGTTTTCAATCAAGGCGGGTGTTATAGTGCAGTGGGTTATGCCACTGCTCAAGATGCCCACATCCTATAAATGCTGGTAAAAGACCCAACTCTTCTGCTTCTGATCCAGCTTCCTGCTAATATACCTCAAGGCAGCAGATGATGGTCCCAGCACGTGGATCCTTGCCACTCCTGTGGGAGACCCAGATGCAGTTCTGGCTCCTTGCTTTGATCTGGTCCAGCCCTATTTTGTCAGTGAACAAACATATTCAAGTTTTCTCTCTCTTGTTGTTACTTCCTGTCACTCTGCTTTTTAAATAAACAAACCTTTTAAAAACATTTAAAATTTCTATAAGGGGAACAAATTTTATATATACAGATTTAAAAGATAGTGGTACTTTCCTCCCCATCTTCCCTCCTTGTTTTCTTTTAATTTTTATAATGACATACTCTCAATTTACTTTATAATCATAAGATTAACCCTACACTAAATAAATAATTCAATAAGTAATCAGTAGAAAAATCACTGTTCTTCAAGAGTATAGACAAGGGCTATAAATAATAATCAAATCTCAAAATGTCAATACCATAAATCAGGAAAATCAAATGGTATTCATCTTTTTGGAACTGGCTTATTTCACTAAGCATAATGGTCTCCAATTGGATCCAACTTGTGGGGAAAGACAGGATTTTATTTTTTACAGCTGAGTCATATTCCATCATGTGTATACATATCACCATATCTTTAGTCATCAGTTGATGGATATCTGAGTTGATTGCATATTTTAGTTTCTCTGAGTTGAGCTGCTATACACATGGGGGTACAAATAACTCATGATGATTTCATTTTCTTTGGATAAATTCTCTGGAGTGGAATTGCTGAGTCATATGGTAGATATGTTTTCAGATTTCTGAGGAATCTCCATACCATCTTCCAAAATGGTTCTACAAGTTTACATTCCCACCAACAGTGTGCTGGGTAACTTTTTCTGCACATCCTCACCAGGATTTGCTATTTTTTGATTTTTGGATGACAGCCATTCTAACTGGGGTGAGGTGAAACCTTACTGTAGTTTCTAATTGCATTTTTCTAGTGGTTAGTGATCCTGAGCATTTTTTCATGTGTCTGCTGGCCATTTGTATTTCATAGTTTGAAAAATGCTTGTACATTTTTTTAGCCCATTTCATACCTGGAATGTTTTGTTGTTGTTAAGTTTCTTGAGCTTCCTATAGGTCCTGGATATTAGTCATGTATCACATGTATAGTTTGCAATATTTGTCCTATTTTGTCCATTGCCTCTTTACTTTGTTGAGTGTTTCCTTTGCTATGCATAAGCTTCTTAACTTAAAGTAATCCCATTTTTATTTTTGCCTTTATTGCCTTTGCTTCTGGAGACTTATCCAAGAAGTCTTTGCCTATGCCACTGTCTAGCAGTGTTTTCCCTATATTTTCCTCCAGTAATTTGATGCTTTCAGACCTTAGATTTAGAACCCTGACCCACTGTCAGTTGATTTTTGTATAGGGTGTAAGGTAGGGATCTTATTTCATGTTTCTGCATGCAGAGATCCAGTTTTTCCAACATCATTTGGTGAAGTGACTATCCTTTATCCAGGAAGTGATTTTAGCTTGTTCCTGAAAGATTAGTTGATTATAGATATGTGGATTAAATTTCTGGGATCTCTATTATCTTCCCTTGATCCACATGTCTATTCTTGTGCCAGTACCAGGCTGTTTTGACTATAATTGCCCTGTATTATGTCTCAAAATCTGGTATTGTGATACCTGCAACTTCATTTTTCTTGTTTAGGTTTGCTTTAGTTATTCTGTGTCTCTTATGATTTCATATGAATTTTAGGGTTGTTTTTTCCATATCTGAGAAGAACACCTTTGATATTTTGATTGGGATTACATTCAATCTATAAATTATTTTGGGTAGTATGGACATTTTTGATGATATTGATTCTTCCAACCTATCAACATGGAACATTTTTCCATTTTTTGGTGTCATCTTCTATTTCTTTACTTAATGTTTTGTAATTTTTATTGTAGAGATCCTTTACATCCTTGGTTAAATTTATTCCAAGATATTTCAATTTTTTTGTAGCTATAGTGAGTGGGACTGTTCTTACAAGTTCTTTCTCAGCCATTACATTGTTTGTATATATAAATGCTTTGATTTTTGTGTGTTGGTTTTATATCCCACAACTTTGCCAAGTTCTCTTGAGTTCAAATAATCTCTTAGTGGAATCTTGGTTCCTCTATGTATAGGATCATATCATTTGCAAACAGGTATAATTTGACTTCTCCTTTCCCATTTGTATTCCTTTCATTTATTTTTCTTGTTTAATGGCTCTGGCTTAAACTTCCAGAACTATATTGATAGTGATAGTGATAGTGATAGTGATAGTGATAGTGATAGTGATAGTGATAGTGATAGTGGGCATCCTTGTCTAGTTCCATATCTTAGTGGAAATCTTCCAGCTTTTCCCTATTCAATATGACACCGGCTGTGGGTTTGTCAAATATTGCCTTGATTGTGTTGAGATATATTCCTTCTGAACACGATTTGCTTAAGGTTTTTTTTTTTAATTTATTTTATTTATTTGAAAGAGTTACAGAGAGGAAGAGACAGAAAGAGAAAGAGGACTTCCAACTGCTGGTTCACTCCCCAGATGGCCAGAGCTGAACTGATCTGAAGCCAGGAGCTTCTTCCAGATCTCCCATGTGGGTGCAGGAGCCCAAGGACTTGGGCCATCCTCTGCTGCTTTCCCAGAAGCATTATCAGAGAGCTGGAATGAAAGTGGAGCTTATGGAATGCTGGCACTTCAGGCTAGGGCTTCAACCTGCTGTGCCACAGCACTGGCCCTGCTTAAAGTTTTTATAATAAGGGATATTATATTTTAATCAAATGCTTTCTCTGAACCTATTAAGATAATCATATTGCTTTTATTTCTCAATTTGTTAATGTGATATATCCCATTTATTGATATTTGTGCCTGTAGAACCTTCCCTACATACCAAGGATAAAATTCTACTTGGTCCAGGTGAATGATCTTTGATATGTTGTTGGATTCAATTGGCTAGTATTTTGTTGAGTATTTTTGCATCTATGTTCATCAGGGATATTGGTCTATGGTTCTCTTTGTTGTATCTTCTTCCAGTTTTGGAATTAGGGTGATGCTAGTCTCACAGAAGGAATTTTGGAGGATTTCCTCCCTTTCAATTGTTTTGAATAATTTGAAGATAATTGGAATTAGTTCTTTGTTAAGGTTTGGTAGAATTCAGCAGTGACTCCATTCGGTCCTGGGCTTTCCTTTATTGGGAGGGTCTTTATTGCTGATTCAATCTCTGACTTGGTTATTGGCCTATTTAGGTTTTTCACGTCTTCATGATTCAGTTTCAGGAAACTATATATGTACAGAAATCTATCAATTTCTTCTAGATTTTTCAATTTGTTGACATAGAGCTGTTTGTAGTAATTCATAATTGTTCTTTTTTTAAACTTTTATTTAATAAATATAAATTTCCAAAGTACAACTTTTGGATTATAGCGGATCCATTGTGACATCTCTTTTTCCATCTCTGATTTTATTATTTTGGGTCTTCTCCCCCAACCCCATTCTTTTTGGTTAGTTGGGCCAAGGTATATCAATTTTATTTAAAAAAAAAAAAAAGCTCTTCATTTCATTGCCCCTTTGCATCATTTTTTCCCTTTAATATTGTTTACTTCTTCTAATTTTAATTATTTTTCATCCTACTAATTTTGGGTTTGATTTGTTCTTGTTTTTCTAGGTCCTTGAGATACAATGTTACATCATTTATTTGATTCTTTTTCAATTTCTTGATGTAGGCACTAATTGTTAGAGTCTTGCCTCTTAACACTGCATTTGCTGCATTCCATGTTTTTTTATGTTGTTTTGTCACCTTCAATCATTTCTAGGAACTTTTTGATTTCCCTTTTGATTTCTTCTATGACCCACTGTTCATTCGGGAGCATGTTGTTCAGTTTCCATGTGTTTTCATATTTTCTAGAGTTTCTTAAGTTGTCAATTTCCAGCTTCATTTCATTGTGGTCAGAAAAGATAGATGGTATGGTTTCAATTTTTTTTTAATTTGTTGAGACTTGTTTTATGGTCTAGCATATGATGTATCTTATAGAAATTTCCATGCACTGACAAAAATATGACAAAAATATATGACAAAAATAACATGTATTCTACAGCTGTGGGATGAAATGTTCTGTAGATATCAATTAGGTCCATTTGGTCCATAGTGTTGATTAGCTCTGTTGTTTCTTTGTTGATTTTTTAAACGATTTTATTTATTTATTTGAGAGGTAGTTACAGACAGTGAGAGGGAGAGACAGAAAGGTCTTCCATCCACTGGTTCACTCCCCAAATGGCTGCAATGCCCAGAGCTGTGCCAATCCAAAGCCAGGAACCAGGTGCTTCTTCCTGGTCTCCCATGCGGGTGCAGGGGCCCAAGCACTTGGACCATCTTTTACTGCTTTCCCAGGCCATAGCAGAGAGTTGGATTGGAAGAGGAGCAGCCAGGACTAGAACTGGCGCCCGTATGGGATGTAGGCACCACAGACAGAGGATTAACCTACTGCACCACAGTGCCAGCCCTGTTGATTTTTTGTTTAGTGGATCTGTCCACTGACGAAAGTGGGATATTGAAGTACCCTATTATTATTGTATTGTAATCTGTGTCTCCTTTTAGATACATTAATATTTGTTTTAAATAGGCAGGTGCCCTATAATCAGGTGCATATACAGTTACTCTAGTCACATCTTCCTGTTGAATAGGTCCCTTCATCATTAAATAATGCCTTTCTTTGTCTCTTTTAACCATTTTTGTGTTAAAGTCTGTTTTGTCTGATGGTAGAATGGCTAGTCCTGCTCATTTTTGCTTTCCATTAGCATGAAATATCTTTTTCCATCCTTTTACTTTCAGCCTGTGTCTATCTTTGTTGGTGAGGTGTTTCTTGTAGGCAGCAAATAGATGGGTCTAGTTCTATAATCCATTCAGCCAGTAAGTATATTTTAATTAGAGAATTTATGTCACTTATATTGAAGGTTATTATTATTGATAAGTAATGGCTTGGTCTCGCCATTTTCCCACAAATATCTCTATTGTGTGTTTAGGATTTTCTATGTACTTTTACCAGATTGTTTTAAAAGATTTATTTATTTAAAAGTCAGATTGCAGAGAGGAAAAAATAAATCTTCCATCTGCTGGCTCCCTCCCAAGATAGCCACAACAGCTGCAACTGTGCCAGGCCAAAAACTGGAGCCAAGAACTTCTTCCTGGTTTCCCACCTGGGTGGTAGGGGCCAAACATTTGGTCCACCTTTTTTTTTTTTTTTTTTAAAGATTTATGTATTTATTTATTTGACAGGTAGAGTTACAGACAGTGAAAGGGATAAACAGAGAGAAAGGTCTTTCTTCCGTTGGTTCACCCCCCAAATGGCCACTACGGCTGGAGCTACGCCAATCCGAAGCCAGGAGCCAGGTGCTTCTTCCTGGTCTCTCACGTGGGTGCAGGCACCCAAGCACTTGGGCCATCCTGCCTTCCCGGGCCACAGCAGAGAGCTGGACTGGAAGAGGAGCAACCAGGACTAGAACCTGGGGCCCATATGGGATTCCGGTGCCGCAGGCGGAGGATTAGCCAAGTGAGCCACGGCGCCGGCCCCCTGGTCCATCTTTCATTGCTTTTCCTAGACCATTAGCAGGGAGCTAGATTGGAAGTGGAGTAGCAGGGACATCAATCGTTGCTGGTAGCTTAACCCACTACACCACAACTAGGAGACTTTCTGCATTGACACTCTTTCATGATGCTGTGTTTCTCCTTAAGTATCATTTGTAAGGTTGGATGGGTGGTGACAGTATTTTCAATTTCTGCTTATTTTGGAAAAGTCTTTATTTTATCTTCATTTATAAAGGAGAGCTTTGCTGGGTACAGTATTCTGGGTTGACAGGATTTTTTTTTTTCTTTTAGGACTTAGTCTATGTCTCACCATTGTCTACTGGTGTAAGGTTTCTGATGAGAAATCAGCTGTACATTTAATTGGAAACCCTTTGAAGATAATATGGTGTTTCTCTTGTGCACATTTTAGGATCTTTATGTTTTTACTTTTGAAAGTTTGTCTATAATCTGTCATGGTGAAGATCTTTTCTGATCATATCTATTAAGAGTTCTATCTGCTTCCTGTACCTGCATGTCCATATCTTTGTCCAGTTTCTGTTGTTATTTCACAGAATAGGCCTTTTAATCTGTTCTCTCTCTACGTCCAGGAACTCCTTAGATACACATGTGTGGTCATTTGATAGTATCCCGTACGTCTCAAATACTATTTTCAATTTTTCTAATTTCTTCTTTTTTTGTCTGAGATGTTTCCAAAGATTGGTCTTCTAGCTCAGATATTCTTTCTTCTGCCTCACTGAGTCTGCTGGTAAGGCTTTCTGCTGTATTTTTTTTTTTGACATATTGAATCATTTCTAATATTTCAGCTTGATTTATCTTCAATATTTCTATATCCCAGCAGAATTTCTCATCTATGTCAAGTATGTCTGTGTTTTTGAGTTATCTCATGACCATTCTTTTGAATTCCTTTTCAGGAATTTCATCAATCTCTTCTTCACATTCTAATGTTGAAGTGTTGCTATATTCCTTTGAGGGAGTTATACTGTCTTCCTTGTTCATGTTTCTTGTATTTCTATATTTATTTTTAGGCATCTGTGAAAATACTTGTTGATTTTCTCCTGAGGGCTTATCTTTTAAACATGCCTCCATGGTTTAGTGGAGTATCTGCTCCTTCAGCAGATATTCTGAGGCATGTGCTGGGTGGTGCCAGGGAGCTCTGTCCAGTGCTTGAGGGTAGGGTAGGAGTCCAGAATGACACCTAAGTTGGGTGTGGGTAGATCTCCTCTATCATCAGCAGGGGGGAGGGTATGATCACATCAGCTGGCAGGATCAGTCTCACCCTCTCTCTGCCAAGGTTAATCAACTGCCCAGGGTAAGCCAATAGCACTTATGCACTCTACCCACTCAGGCACACGAACTACACAAAGGATCTGTGTGTTCCTCAGTGTGAGAACAGAGACTTCTGCAATCACCCACCCCTCATTCAGTCAACTCTTAAGCCTCTGAAGCCAGACCCAGTGATTGCCCAAAGACCCAGCCACACCCCATGTGCTATCACAGAGTCACAGGATTCCCAGAGGCTCAGGGCTCCCACAGTCACAGGCAGCAGGGGATCCACTCTCAGCCTCAGAAGCCTCTCTATCCACAGAAAGAGCCAAGACATTCTCAGGGCCAGCTGCCTGCCTGATAGAAGTTGGTCAGTGCTCCACCTTGGTAAGTTGAGTCTGGACACCTTGACTGAAGAGAGAGGAACACTTCATGGGTCTAAGTGGATGCCCTGCCTTCCACCAACCCTTAAAGTCAGATTCAAAGTCAGTGAGGATTGTGGATTTATCTGCCCAACAAAATGTCCCAGTCACCTACTGGTCACAGCAGCCTCTACTCACCTTGTTAAGATGGTGCTTCCTGGGCTAGAGCTGTGGCGTAGCAGATAAAGCCACCACCTGCAATGCCGACATCCCACATGGGTGCTGGTTCAAGTCTCAGCAGCTCTACTTCCAATCCAGCTCTCTGCTATGGCCTGGGAAAGCAGAAGATGGCCCAAGTCTTTGGACCCCTGAATCCGCATAGTACACCCGGAAGATGCTCCTGGTTTTGGATTGGCACAGTTCCAGCCATTGCGGCCAATTAGGGAGTGAACCAGCAGATGGAAGTCCCCCTGCCCTGTCTCTGCCTCTCCTGTGTAACTCTTTAAAATAAATAAAAAATAAATATTTTTTAAAAACATACTGGTTAAAAGAACACAAAAGGATATGATTTGATTTATATCAGAATTAGTCTATGATAAGAATGGATTAGTGGTTACTTTGAGGACAGATTGATTCCAAAGGGGCACAAGGGAACACTTAGGGATGATGGAAATGCTTACATGTTGATTTTGGTGGTGGTTGCACAGGTCCATACACAGTTGTCAATATTAATGAATATGTACACTTAAACTGGGTACAATCTATTGGTTGTAGCTCAATAAAAGTAGTTTTTTCAAAAAAAGCAAATTTCTTAGGATAAATGACTTTTAACTTAATGATTCTGGTACAGGTGTACCAATGATCACATGTTGAGAAACAATATTATAGGTGATGAGAAGCCACTGAAAAATTCTAATGTGATCATATTTGCATGTTGGTGCGAAGAGTGACTGCAGACAATGAGTTGAAAAGCTTATTAGGGACATATAACTTCTGGGCATATGGGATATGTGAGACAAGTTATCCTAAATGTGTTGTGGCACCCATCTGCGTATTAGTATAATTTTTTCTGGAGCACCCTGCAGCCCAGGTGTTATGAAAATGGAAAAAGATTTAAACTTATCCATGGGTAGAATTTTATGAACTGGTAAAAAATGCAGCAAGCAGCAATATACCAAGGCAGTTGACAGTGTTAAGGCAGGATGGTGTCTAGGCAGACAGGAAAAGATAAGTGAGCTAACAGATCAGCAGAATAATAAGGAGTCAGGAGAGGAGAGATAATGATGAAGCCAGGAAGCAGGTATAGTCACTGGTCAGTGACACTGCAGGATTCTAGGATGATGATGACAAATCTCAGAAGACTTGCTATTTTAAAAGTACAGAGAATGTGGAAGGTGCTCTAAGATACAGTAAAAAATGCAAGGTACACAAAGGTGTGC
Organism: Oryctolagus cuniculus; assembly: GCF_964237555.1. Lineage (NCBI taxonomy): Eukaryota > Metazoa > Chordata > Mammalia > Lagomorpha > Leporidae > Oryctolagus > Oryctolagus cuniculus. The sequence goes on along the minus strand of NC_091439.1, from coordinate 52,428,917 downwards.
ATGGAAAAAGAGCAAACCATTTGTACCTATTTGTGTGGCCTTCAAAAAGTTCATTGAAAATGTATAGTATGAAAAAATAATGCATGGATTTCAAAAGTTTTTGTACCAAAATAAATTTATCCTTTAGCTCATTTTACTTGATCTGTATGTCAGTGAGCTATTTTTTTTTTTTTTAAGATTTATTTATTTACTTGAAAGTCAGAGTTACAGAGAGAGAAGGAGAGGCAGAGAGAGAAAGTCTTCCATCCTGTGGTTCACTCACCAACTGGCCTCAACAGTTGGAGCTGCGCAGATTCGAAGCCAGGAGCCAGGAGTCTCCTCTGGGTCTCCCATGTGGGTGCAGAGGCCCAAGGACTCGGGCCATCCTCCACTGTTTTCCTAGGCCACAGCAGAGCTGGATCCGAAGTGGAGGAGCCGGGTCTTGAATCGGCACCCGTATGGGTGCAGACGGCAGCTTCACCCACCATGCCACAGCACCAGCCCTGTCAATGGTTGTGGCACAGCAGGTTAAGCTGCTCCCTACAATACCAATTTGAGTCTTTGCCAATCTGAGTCCTTTCTGTTCCACTTCTGATCCAGCTTCCTACTAATGCACTGGGGAAAGCAGTGGAGAATGGCCCAAGTGAATGGGCCCCTGCCACCCACATGTGAGACCCAGATGAAGCACCTGGCTCCTCACTTTGGCCTGGCCTAGGCCCAACTAGTGAGGCCATTTGGGGAGTGAATCAGTGGATGGAAGATTTCTCTCTCTTTCTATTTCACTCTCTGTGTAACTTTGCCTTTCAAATAAATAATTTTTTTTAAGAAAATAATTTTACAATATTGGTTAACTCTGTAAAGGAAACTGGGAGGCTGGGAGACACAGTAAGGAAAGAGACTTTTCACTATATTCTCTTTTGTTCATGAAGATTATTAAATCATGTGAATTCTGTTACCTATGCAAAAACATACTTGTATGAATAGAATTAAACAAAAAATTAAAAATTTAGTTGTGATATAATGAATAAAAGAGAATACAGAATGAAGTATTTACACTTTTAGTATAAACATTTGGCATATATTATACATGAACAAATACTAGAAAGTAAGAGAAATAAGCCCAAAAATATATAGAAGAAAATGTTTAAAAATAAGCAGAACTAAAAAAATCATCACCTGGATATTCTAGCATTCAATGGCTAACCTTCACCAAGCATTTACTGTGCTGGTGCTGATCCCCACTTATAAATGCAAACTATGACTCTTGAGAGTCACTGGCCAGGGCCAGCGCTGTGGCTTATGGGTAAAGCATTGCAGGCATCCCATTCGGGCGCTGGTTCAAGTCTTGGCCACTACTCTTCCGATCCAGCTCTCTGCTATGGCCTGGGAAAGTAGTGGAAGATGGTCCAAGTGTTTGGGCCCCTGCACCAACATGTGGGATATGGAGGAAGCTCCTGGCTCCTGGGTTCAGATTGGTCTAGTTCTAGCCATTGCAGCTACTTGGGGAGTGAACCACCTCTCTGTCTTTCTCTCTCTCTCCCTGGGAGTGAACCACCTCTCAACCCCCTTCCCCTCACCTCTCTGTAACTCTGCCTTTCAAATAAATAAATAAATCTTAAAAAAAAAAAAGACTCACTGCCACTAAAGTTATCTAATTTCCTTTACTGATGTTGTCTATTTTGTCCTTAGTTCCTTACATTGAGGCAGTACATAAAAGCAAGTCTCATAACAACATCTAGACTCAGCACATTACCCTGGAGTGCTTGCTGTTCATTACTTTGCTTTATACCCTGATCCCATACTCATGGATACTCCACATTTCTTTCTTTCTTTTTTTTTTTTTAGAAAACTCTTATTTAATAAATATAAATTTCGAAACTACAACTTTTGCATTATAGCAGCTTTTCCCCCCATAACCACCCTCCCACCCGCAAACCATCCCATCTCCTACTCCCTCTCCCATCACATTCTTCATTAAGATTCATTTTTAATTACCTTTCTATACAGATGATCAATTTAGTACATACTAAGTAAAGATTTCAATAGTTTGCACCCATACAGACACACAAAGATACTCCACATTTCTCAGGGAGGTCATCCTCATCCATTTGAAACACTGGATAGGTCATAAAACACCTAAAAGGAGTCACAGACCAGTGGGAGATGTCGTTTGGTCACATACACATACACACACCTGTGCTAAAAGACCTGGGATCTTTTCACACCTCAGAATTTGCCAGCCATGTGTGTCTCCCACCAGTTACTCCTGTCCGTGCACAGGCATTCTTCTACCTCTCACCACCTTATCTGTTCTTCAAAGACTTAGTCTCTGCTTCATAGTTAACCTGGCATTGACTCTAGAGATAAGGAACACAAAGTTGTAGGAGACAAAATATCTGAGCTCCTGAAAACAATGAGGGTCATCTTAGTTGTTAGTTTATTTAGAAGTACACATTGCATTCCAAAAGAATGGGCAAAGAAGCCAATTTCCTTACTTCAAGCACACTCTCAAGTTTCTCCAACAGAAAGAGCTCTATTTTGTTCTACACACTCTGTGTTATGTAGTTAGTCCTGTACTCCACACCTGGGTGACAAGCTGCACACACTTGGCATGGAAGTGTGAATCCAATTGGTTGCCATTCAAAACAGGTCCAGCTAGAGAGTAGATGCTCAACGAATGTAATGCCTTTAATTGCATTCCAAAGGGGGGAAAACTGTTCCATGCTAAGGAGCCACAAGTCCATAATAACTCGACTAATAAAATGCACTGTTTCTGACTTAAGAGGTTGAATATCATGGATACGCCAAAATGTTCACTTACATAGTCCTCTGTATCAGTTTAGCCTGCAAACTGACAGCTCTCTGATATTCTTTCTCTCTCTCTCTCTCTCTCTCTCTCACACACACACACACACACACACCTAGTAACTGTATCATCAAGACCAGATTTGCCCAATTAGAAACAAGATTAGTGAGGAAGACTAGAAGTAAGAAAAACAAAAAACAAAAAACAAAACAAAACAACAACAACAAAAAAAAACAAAAAACTAAACTAAAACTGAAACTAAAAATTCAACCTAACTAGTGATTCAAGAACTTACAGATATTTTGGTGTATATTTTTCCTTTATAATCAAGTCATACTAATGTAAACTGAAAACAACTTGAACAGAACAAACATTTCATTCATGACTAATTACAAAGCAGGCATTTCAAATCAGTGTTGAGCTAATGTTTTTAGAACAATTATTTAATTTTCAAGGTCCAATATCTGTCAAGTAAATCACCAATTTCCAGTTCGTTCTTATTTAATATAAAAAATCTCATTAGTATAAAGCTATTTCACAGCTGTCTTTAATTTAAACCATAGTCAGAGTATGCAGCTTTGGCATCTCCAAATCAAATGTTCTTTTTGTCAAAAGACCGAAAAACTTTACAAGTATACTGTAAATCATGAGATATTTTAATATTGATTGTTTAGTGAAAGGGATACTCCTTAAAGTTTAATTTGCATCTATCCAAACTGTGGATTCGAGATGAAAGAGATAAAGAGTTTGTTAGCCTGGGTTGGGAGCAGGGGTTGTTCTATGTTAAATATTGGTTGTTCTAATATGCAAGGTTCAGGTACGTTTTCACTCAGAATACAAGGGTCTCCAAAAAGTTCATGGACATGCAGAGTCTAAAAAAAAATCTATATATGGATTTTTTTGTACCAAAATGAACTTGTGTTTTCATTCCATTTTTCCAAAGGCTTTTTTTCATTTTATTTGAAAGGCAGGGAAGCACAGAGACAGACAGAAAAAGACAGAGAGGGGCCAGCGCCGTGGCACACGAGGTTAATCCTCCGCCTGTGGTGCCGGCATCCCACATGGGCCCTTGTTCTAGTCCCGGTTGCTCTTCTTCCAATCCAGCTCTCTGTTGTGGCCTGGGAAAGCAGTAGAGGATGGCCCAAGTGCTTGGGTACCTGCACCTGGGTGGGAGACCAGGAAGAAGCACCTGGGTCCTGGCTTCAGATCAGCACCGTGCCAGTCGTAGCGGCCATCTGGGGAGTGAACCAATGGAAGGAAGACCTTTCTCTTTGTCTCCTCTCATTGTCTGTAACTCTTGTCAAATAAATAAATAAATAAAATCTTTACCAAAAAAATTGCTTCTCAGCCTTTTGGCTAAGATCAAGTGTGTACCAAAAAATAAATAAATAAACAAATAAATAAATGAGACAGAGAGATCTTCCATCCTCTAGTTCATTGTCCAGATGTCCGCAACAGCCAGAGTTGGGCCAGGCCAAAGACAGGAGCAGTGACTGGAAGTCCCATGTGAGTGGCAGGGACTCAAATACTTGAGCCATCATCTGCTGCTCCTCAGTGTATGCATTAGCAGGAAGTAGGATAGGAAAAGGAGAATCTGAGACTCTAACCAGGCATTCCCATATGGGATTGTGGGTGTCCCAAGCAGTGTCCTAACTGCTAGGTCAATAACCTGCCCCACCGCAAACTTTTTGAAGTATGTTTATATATGAAAACCAAAGACAACCGTAGAATGGTGAATACCATCAATCAGAAGAATGCTTTTATTTATTAATCTCTTTAACAAAAATAAGGTAGATGAGCCAAAAATCCCCTATTTCTCTTACTGGGACTTTGAAGGAGTGAGCAAAGACTAATTGTACTCTAATGGACAGGGTCTGGGGCAAGGAGATTGTAAGATGTGACCCCTAGATTGGGATCACAGTTTGTGACACAATCTCTCCCAACTTGAAAACCACAGACAAAACCACTAACATGAGATGCACTGAGAGTCAACTCCACCCAAGGTCAGAGAAAGCTTGATACATGAATCTTCACCTTGGGCTAAGGGAACTGAGTAAGCAAGGGAAGAGAGACCAAGCCATGCCCATCTTTGGTACTGTCATAACCTCTTTTTCTTTTCTATGCTTGATGTGTAAATAAGTGCTATTATAGTGGGCTGGTAAGAATGGAAAGTGGGGGCCATTGTTGTGGCATAGTGGGCTAAGCCTCTGCCTGCAGTGCCAGCATCCCATATGGGCATTGGTTTGTGTCCCAGATGCTCTTCTCTTTTTTTTTTTTTTTTTTTTTTAAGATTTTATTTATTTTATTTGAGAGGTAGAGTTACAGACAGTGAGAGGGAGAGACAGAGAGAAAGATCTTCCTTCCGTTGGTTCACTCTTCAAATGGCCACAATGACCGGAACTACGCCAATCCGAAGCCAGGAGCCAGGCACTTCTTCCTGGTCTCTGATACAGGTGCAGGGGCCCAAGCACTTGGGCCATCTTCTACTGCTGTCCCAGGCCACAGCAGAGAGCTGGTTTTGAAGTGGAGCAACTGGGACCATATGGGATGCCGCCGCAGGCGGAGGATTAACCTGCTGTGCTACAGTGCTGGCCCCGATGCTCCTCTTCTGATCCAGCTCTCTGCTATGGCCTAGGAAAGCAGTAGAAGATGGCCCAAGTGCTTGGGCCTCTACACTCGCATGGGAAACCCAGAAGAAGCTTCTGGCTCCTGGCTTCGGACTGGCCCAGCTCTGACCTTTGTGTCCATTTGGGAAGTGAACCAGCAGATGGAAGACTTTTCTCTCTCCCTCTCTCTGTAACTCTCTCTCTCAAATAAATAAATAAAATCTTAAAATAAAAATTGTAAAGGATTGGCCCAGAAGCAATTCTCAAAGACTTGTGGTTTTTTTGTTTGTTTGTTTTTGTTTTTTTTGTTTGTTTGTTTTTGTTTTTGACAGGCACAGTGGATAGTGAGAGAGAGAGACAGAGAGAAAGGTTTTCCTTTGCTGTTGGTTCACCCTCCAATGGCCACCATGGCTGGCACGCTGCGGCTGGGGCACCGTGCTGATCCGAAGGCAGGAGCCAGGTGCTATCCTGGTCTCCCATGGGGTGCAGGACCCAAGCACTTGGGCCATCCTCCACTGCCTTCCCGGGCCACAGCAGAGAGCTGGCCTGGAAGAGGGGCAACCGGGACAGAATCCGGCACCCTGACCGGGACTAGAACCCGGTGTGCCGGCGCAGCTAGGTGGAGGATTAGCCTAGTGAGCCGCTGCACTGGCTTTGTGTTGTTTTCTGTTAATTATACTATAAATTAGGGAAAGGGAAATAATATATATATATATATATATATATATATATGTAGTGGCAAAATGGCTCCCCTTAGAAAAATGTAGCATATTGTTATCAATCTCTAAGCTACCACTGTAACACTGTTTAAAAAGATTTAAGTAGCCTCAAACACATCAAACTAAAGACATCTAAGATCTGACACTGTGGCTTATCTACCTGAATAATGTCATTAGAAACAGAGCAGGCATGCCCACTTAAAAGATCCTGTGTCCTCCTTTGCTGACTGTTGCCTGGATCAAAAACAAGACTTATACCAACCAAAAAATAGGGGAAACCATATTCTAAGTGCAGTTGCTGCTTTCTCAAACAGCTGGAATGCTGGGCCCATTCTTTTCATCAGAATACTTGACAATTTGTGAAGACATATCACAGCTTGGGATAAGGTTCTACTGGCATCTAGTGAGCAGAGGCCAGGGACGCTGCTAAACATCCTATGGGCACAGGACAGCACTCCCTAACAAAGAATTACCTGGTCCAGAATGTAAAGAGTGCCAAAGTTGAGAAGTGCAGCTCTATATTTTCAAGATGTCTTCCTACATGGTTGCAGAAACTGAAATTTCTGGGAAAGTTAAAAAATGAGACAGAGAGGAAAGGAAGAACTAATGATGGCACAGTGCAACTGCAGAAGTTCCTATCAGAATCTTTGAGCAGTTCTAGATGAAAACAAGTAGTGATTAGACTAAGAGTTTTGCAAAATCAGGTAGCTATACTATAAATTTGAGATGAAAATTCAATCATTTGTCATCCACATGAACAGTATGCCAGGTCAAAGGCAATTCTCAGTGTTTAGATAGCAATCATAAGTATATGTAACAGGGCCCAGCGCTGTGGCATGGCGGATAAAGCTGCCGCCTGCAGTGCCAGCATCTCAGATGGGTGCCATTTCAAGTTCCGGCTGCTCCTCTTCTAATCCAGCTCTCTGCTATGGCATGGGAAAGCAGTAGAAGATGGCCCAAGTCCATGGGCCCCTGCACCTGCGTGGGAGACCCAGAAGAAACTCCTGGCTTCAGATCAGCACAGCTCCAGCCATTGTGGCCAACTGGAGAGTGAACCAGCAGATGGAAGACCTCCCTCTCTCTGCCTCTCCTTCTCTCTCTGTTTAACTCTGCTTTTCAAATACATAAATAAATCTTTTTTTAAAAAAAAGTATATGTAGGGGCCGGTGCCGTGGCTCACTTAGTTAATCCTCCACCTGCGGCGCCGGCATTCCATATGGGTGCCAGGTTCCAGTCCCGGCTGCTCCTCTTCCAGTTTAGCTTTCTTCTGTGGCCCGAGAGGGCAGTGGAAGATGGCCCAAGTGCTTGGGCCCCTGCACCCGCATGGGAGACCAGGAGGAAGCACCTGGTTCCTGGCTTCGGATCAGCGCAGCGCCAGCCGTGGGAGTGAACCATTTGGGGAGTGAACCAACAGAAGGAAGACCTTTCTCTCTGTCTCTCTCTGTTTCTCACTGTCTATTGCTCTGTCAAAAAAAAAAAAAAAGTATATGTAACAGAAATATAAACTAAGATATACAAAGACTCACATGACACATTGTCTATAAACTTATCTTGGTTAAAAAAAAAAGTTACTTGAGGGGCCAGTGTTGTGGAGCAGTAGATTAAGCCACTTGCCAGCATCCTATATCAGAGTGCCAGCTCAAGTCATAGCTGTTACACCTCTGATCCAGCTCCCTGATAATCTGCCTGGGAAAGCAGCAAAAGATGGCCCAAGTCCTTGGGCTCCTACAACCCATATGGGAGGGATTAATGGAGTTCCAGGCTCCTGGCTTCAGCCTGGCCCAGGCTTGGCTGTTGCAGCCATTTGGGGAGTGAACCAGTGGATGGAAGATCGATTGATATCTCTCTCACTCTGCCTTTCAAATAAGTAACTAAATCTTAAAAAAAAAAAAAACTACTTGAGCTCTAGTTCCAGATGGCCTAGAATAAGCTCAGAATTAAGATATAATAATGGGGGGATGTTTGGGCAATAAAACTCAGAATTCTGGTTTAAATTTATTTGTTTGATTGTAGAGCTCAGATGTAAAGCATGACTCTGTAATACTTCCTTGAATTATTCCTTACCCATTATAAGGAGTCACATCTTTCACTTTATAGTTTGGGTGAACACTTAAAAAAAAGTTGCAGCTGTTGCAATCCATACAACTGGGACAAAGCTTGAGAATTACTAACCCACACGTTTTGTTTGTTGGATATATTTTTCTCCCTAACATAAAAAAAGAGTTACACAGAGGTAGACTGATCATTTTTCTAATGGGTGGCATCTCAGGCAAGCATCTTTACATCTTCAAAATGAACTTTGAGTGCCTTGAGTTTTTTTTTTAATTGGTAAAGATAAATACTTTGAAATTAATTATAATCAAGACCTTGGCATTTTTCCATCTAAGACATGTAACTGTTCCTTTGTTCAATATGGCCTCAAATGGTTTAAAATTTAAATACATGTCTAGAATACAAACCAAAAGACAGAAGTAATATGTTAAATATTACGCATGAATAGTGTATGTCTAGGTGATTTTTATTCCCTTCTATGTAATTTTGTGTATTTTGCAAACTTTCTACAAGGAGGATATATTATTTCTTTAAAGACTTATTTTATTTACTTGATGTGCTCACTTTGACAGCACATATATTTTATTTACTTGAAAGACACAGTTACAGAAAGAGGTAGTGACAGAGAGAGAGAGGTTCATCCGTTGGTTCACTCCCCAAATGGCCGCAATGGCCAGAGTTGAGCCAATCCAAAGCCAGGAGCCAGGAGATTCTTCTGGGTCTCCCACATGGGTGCAGGGGCCCAAGGACTTGGGCCATCCTCCACTGCCCTCCCAGGCATATTAGCAGGGAGATGGATGGGAAGTGGAGCAGCCAGGACTCAAACCGGCAACCATATAGGATGCTGGCACTGTAGGCCGGGGTTTTAACCCACTGTGCCACAGCACTGGCCCAAGAATATATTATTTTTATAATTAAAAAGTTTTAACGTATATATTCTATATATGCCAATAACTTCTGTGCAAATGCTCAGGAAAGAGATCAGGAAGAAATGAACTGAAAGTGGTATCTTATTCATTCATTCATGTTTCATTCATTCAATAAACACTAAGTAGCGACTGTACTGGGTATGCTGCTGGGGACTCGCCATGGTCAAGTGTTGAGAACTATTATCTCAAGGTGTGCACTTGTAGTGTTTTCCTCTCTTCTCTTTTATACTTCTTGGAAGTTTATTGTGAATGCTTTTACTTTCAAAATGGTGGGCATTATATTTACTTTTAAGATTCTGATAGAATCACAGTTCAGAAAGGAGTGTGCTGCTATATCTGACTGTGTAAACCCATCCTAATACATGAGCTTTTAAGATGATCACTTATTTTTCAAGTACACTGGTATTCCCCATGAAGGATTTTCTCTGACCCTTGTAAAATTCATTTCATTAGCAAACAGATGTCATGCCTTTTAGAAAACAATTTTTATTAGCGAAATTTTATATTGCCTTCAACCTATCTTGATAATAATGTATACTGCCTTAGTAATAATGTAGATTTTTTTGAAAAGCAAATATTTTAGATGTGTTTATTTAGTATGTTATTTAAATATCATAGAAATAAATTTTTTTAGTAACAAGGGTATTGGAGTAATAAAATATAAAAATATATAGTATAAAATGAATCTGAATTTACATAAATACAAAATATCTATACCATGTCTTTAGATGATTGAGATTTCTCTTTTTCACTCTTTCTCTTCTGTTTTTCTTCTGCTTGTTTTTCAAAATAATGTTTAAGAAGATGGTTCAGCTGTGGTTCACACTGGCTGGCATGTTGCAATCCATCTTTCCTTCCTTAAAAAGATATAAAACATGAGATAACTATTCTTGACTTTATGGGGGTTCCATGTTATTATTATGTCACTAATCTCCCTAAGTGGCAAATCTACAGCTGTTCTTGTCTAGGGCACTCTAAGAATTAACCCAAAGAAGTCCAATTTTCACTCAAAATGCTTGAATTAAACACATCTGTATTTTACCTTCACAGTGTTGGATCACACGTCTCCATAATTGATTTTTCCTCAGACAAGCTAAGTTTCCCACAATCAACAAATGCCTTCTTCCTCTGGTCAATGCAACGTTCATTCGTTTCTCTGAATCAATGAATCCTACGTGTTTTGTCCTTACGCAGGACAGAATAATAATCTCCTTTTCAGCTCCCTGAAAAGCATCCACTGTGGACACCTGCACCGCTTTAATGTCAGGATCGTTAAAATCCACTGCACTGAGTAAATGACACAGCTGAGGAGGAAAAAAAGAAAGAGGTCATGTAGGGCAGGGATCCCGAAGAACTAAGCTGCTGAACAGATTCAGAGTAACCATTTTATTTAACTAATAGTGGATACTTTTTAATGCTCTTTTCTGACTCACATGGACTTGACTGGATAGTTTCTAAAATGATAGGTAAATGACTAGATAATTATGAAACAAAATCAAAAGTGATGATTTATCTTGCTGAGTGACTCATTTGGATATGCTAATTTGGAGCTGAGAAATAATCTAATAAACAGATGAAAAAATACTATAAGGAAAAAGAAAAACTAGTTAGAAGTAATTGGCTCATGCGTACATTGATATCTGGTATCTATCCTTAATTTGCTGATAAAATGTAATAATAATGAAAGAACATTTTGGAAAACACAGATTCAATCCCATCTGTCCCAAAACACAAAGCATACACCATATTTTCTTCCCTCTAATTTGTTTATTTGAATTTTTTCCCAACAGCTGTAAACTGAATTTAATTAAACCTTGTTGGGTTTACACTTAATTATACAAAAAAAAATCCAGGCCAAAAAAATTTGAATGTTTCTTTTTTAGTACATTAATCATAGTCCCAAAAGTTTTTCATGACCCAAACAAATCTACCAGCAAATGTAAAATCAAATATTCTAATATATAATTGTGATATTTAATATGTGACAAATACTGTAATATGTAATACAAACCTTGTACATCTGGGATTTGTATAATGTTATCACCCCAATCATAGAGCCCACTATTCCACTTGCAATCAGTGATTGAATCAGCTTGAGTGTAAAACCAGCTTCTGCCGCATTATGAAAGCTGTTACCTCTTTCAATCTGGAATAAGAAACAGATCCTAAATTACAATTCCCAGAAAGGGTATGGAAAGACCAAGTAAAATCAGACAAACAACAACAATAAAATTAAACAAAGAAACTAAACAATGTTGACTCCTATCAACAATAATGTTATTTTACCTGTTCCAGGCCTTTAACATTATAGAAACACAGGGTTGGCAGCCATTCCAGTAAAGGGCTCCTGTCTGTTTCTGAAATACCATTCATAAGCTTTCCTTCATAGAACAGATCATTAGCGATAGCACTGATGGCAGGGTGACAGCGGTACTGGGTTCTCAACATAATGGGTTTGTGACCCTAAGAAATACAGAAAATACAGGAAAATAAGAATTTAAAACATAGTAATTTTTTCTCTAGGGAAACAAAAATGATGCTATTTTGAATAGCAAAAATATTGCTGTATTATTATAGTCTTAGGAGATAAATGACTACCAAGATGGAATAGACTACAAATAAAAATATTTTTAAAAACTACTAAAAAATATGTTCATGGTAAACTATTACACTAGGAAACTATAAAATAGAAAAGTTCAAATTTGAAATTTATCATGTAAGTTTGGTACCCAACATGTCTTTTCTTAAGTTACACTTTTGTTTTTTTTTAAAGATTTCATTTATTTATTTAAGAGGCAGCATTACAGACAGACAGAGAGACCTTCCATCTGATGGTTCACTCCCCAAATGGGTGTGCTGGCCAGAGCTGGGCCAATCTGAGGCAATCTGAAGCCAGAAGCCAGGAGCTTCTTCTGGGTCTCCCATGTGGGTGCAGGAACCCAAGCTCCTGGGCCATCTTCTACTGCTTTCCCAGGCCATAGCAGAGAGTTGGATCAGAGGAGGAGCATCTGGAACATGAACCTGTGCCCATATGGAATACCAGAGCTGCAGGTGGAAGCTAAGTCTACCACGCCACAGCGCCAGCCCCTAATGTGATGTTTTCACAATCTATCTAGAGTAGGCCTAACACAAAATTGAAAACAAACTGTTAAAACTAGTAAGTGCTGTTGATAACTCATTCATGATATAATAAATTTCCTCCTTGGTAAAAGCCATTTTTATTCTGAATCTTCAGTCCTTAGTACTCTAGGGTCATACATTTGTTTAAATTTGCTTAAATTTGAGGTGCTTAAAATTGTCGCAACTCTGACAAAACCTCCGACAAAAAAGTATTAGGTATAAAAATGCTCAGAGGATCATTATCTATAATTGAAAACAACTGAATATTCATTGTTAGAGAAATAACTAAATTATAGTATATATTCATCCAATACCATTCAGTGATTAACAATATTTGTGACAATGATGATTGCAAAGCTAATAACATAAATATATTCAATTATTAGACAATTACAATTCCCAGATTGGGCCTGGCCCAATCCTGGCCCAATCCTTGCTGTTGTAGGTATTTGGGGAATAAACAAGTGGATGGGAACTATCTGTCTTTCCCTTTCAAATAAACAAAAATAAAGCAAAAACTCAATTCTATTCTGTCTACAATCTCCTTTTATTTTTTTATTTAAGAGGTAGCATTATAGACAGAGAAGGAGAGAGAGGTCTTCCATCCACTGGTTCACTCCCCCAAATGGTCACGACGGCCAGAGCTGGGTGGATCCAACGCCAGGAGCCAGGAATTTCTTCCTGTGTGGTGTAGGGGCCTAAACACTTGGGCCATCCTTCATTGCTTTCCCAGGCCACAGGAGGGAGCTGGAAGGGAAGAGAAGCAGCCAGGACATGAATCAGCGCCCATATGGGATGGTGATACCACAGGTGGAGGCTTAGCTCACCACAGCACAGCACCATCCCCCTAAAATCTCATTAGAGGAATTCTTTAGGAAATAATATCAGTTATGGAAGAAGAAATGTTTATTTGAGATTTAACAATTCCTTTAGTTTCACATCAGCTTTCCTTCCTGTTAAGAAAGTGCATACTTTTGAGTCCAAACAGCAAAATAACTCCTCAGGTGCAATTTAAACTGGCAACAATAGTAAAGTAAGTTTTTTGGCAAAAGTTTTTTTTTTTTTTTATTCTTTAGGTTGGAATATCTTAATATTCTGTTTACCAAAGTGTCTTAATTTAGATTATTGTATAAAAGCTATAATTATAATCAGACATTTTTTCAGGCCTAAAAAAGCAAGAAAGTCACACAGACTATTGGAATAGAATAGAAAGCCCAGAAATAAATCCTCACATATATAGTCAATTGATCATCAACAATGGTAACAAGACAATTTAATGAGGAAAAGATGGTCTTTATAACACATGGTGCTGGGAAAATGGATAGCAAAAACAATGAATTTGGACACTTCCTCTACACCATATAAATTAATTCAAAATGAATCAAAGACCTAAATGTAAGAAATAAAATTAATTATACAACTCTTAGAAGAAAACATGGGAGAAAGTCTTCATGACATTGGATTCGGCAACAATTTAATGAAAATGACACCAAAAGCCTAAGTATTACATGCAAATTGATAAATTGGATTCCATAGAAATTTAGAACTTCCATGCATAAAAAAGGTTAGTAAAATGAATAGTAAAGGGTTATTATCAAGACAGCAAAGAAACAACCTACTAAATGAAAGGAAATATTTGCAAATAATATATTGGATAAGGGGTTGATATCCAGAACAGATAAAGAATTTCTATAACTCAACAACAAAAATGGGCAAAGGCCTTGAATGGGCATTTCTTCAGATATACAAATTGCCTGTAAGCACATGAAACATGCTCAATATCAATAGTCATTACAGAAATCTCAGTGTGATACTACTTCACACCCAATAGGATGGCTATTACAAAAAAATGAAAGAAAAAAGAAAAATAGGAAGGGTTGGTAAGAATGTGGAAAAGTTAGAAATGAAAGGTGGTACAGCTACTGGAACAGACAAAAAAACTACTAAGAGGGATAATGTATTAAGTTGTTCATTAACAGTCAGGGCTATGCTGATCAAGTCACCGTTTCCCATAGTGTCTCTTTCACTTCAACTACTGGGAGAAAACAGTTTAGTAACTCCTTAAAAAGTTAAGCATACAATGCCAGTGCTGTGGTGTTGCAGGTTAAGCCGCTGCCTACAGTGCCAGCATCCCATACGGGCGCCAGTTTGTGTCCTGGCTGCTCCACTTCTGATCCAGCTCTCTGCTATGGCCTGATAAAGCAGTAGAAGATGGCCCAAGTCTTTGGGCCCCTGCATCCACATGGGAGTCCCAGAAAAAGCTCCTGGCTTCAGGCTTTGGATCAGCGCAGCTCCAGCCATTGTGGCCATCTGGGGAGTAAACCAGTGGATGAAAGACCTATCTCTCTCTGTCTCTCTCTGCCTCTGCCTTTCTGTAACTCTGCCTTTTAAATAAATAAATACATCTTTAAATTTTTTTTAAAGTTAAGCATACAATTACCATGACCCAGGAATTGCATTTCTGTTTATATATTCAAGAGAAATCAAAGTGGGGATTTTTGAACAGATATTTGAAAACTAGTGTTCACAGCAACATTATTCACAACAGCCAAAATGGAAATACCTTAAATATCCACCAACACAAATATAATATATACACAAAACAGGATGTAATTTAACCTTAATAAGCAATGAAATTCTGAAACATGATTCTGATAGATGAACCTTAAAAGCATTATGCTATGTAAATAAACCAGACACAAAATGACAAATACTGTATATTTTCACTTACATTAGGCACCTAGAATAGGCAATCAATACAAACAGAAAGTAGAATGGAGGTTACGAAGGGGCTGGGAGAGGACATGGGGAGCTCTTGCTTAATGAATACCAAGCTTCTGTCTGGGGGACTGGCGTTATGGTGTCACCGGTTAAGTCACCACCTGCAAACTGGCATATGAACATCAGTTCATGTCCCGGCTTCTCCACTTCTGATCCAGCTCCCTGCTAATGCACCTGGGAAAGCAGTGGAAAATGGCCCAAGTCCTTGGGCCCTACACCTATATGGGAGACAAAGAAGAAGCTCCTGTCTTCAGTCTGGCCCAGCCCCAGCCATTGTGGTCATTTGGGGAGTGAACCAGAGCATGGAAGTTCTCTTTCTCTCTCTCTGTCTCTGTAATTTTGCTTTTGAAATAAATAAATAAATCCTTCAAAAATAGTTCTGTTTGGGATATGAAAAAGGTCAAGAAATGGGTACGTGATGGTAGCACAACACTGCAAATGTACTTTAAAAAACCAAATATATTGCAGATACATGCTATGATGTGGTTGAACCTCAATAATGTCGTGCCAAGTGAAAGGGGCCAAACGCAAAAGGTCACATATTATATGATTCCATTTACATGAAAAATCAAAGAATAGTTACATCCATACCAACTAATACAGACTGGTGGTTGCCAGGAGTTGGAGGGGACAGGAAATGGGGAGTAACTGCTGTAAGGGTATGGGGTTTTATTTTGGGGTGATGAAATATTTTGGAACTAGGCAGAGGTAGTGGTTATACAGAATTGTAAATGTACTAAATGCAACTGAATTTGTTCACTTTTGTTATGTGAACATCATTTTCTATTTTAAAAATAGTATTAAAAATTTTAGAAATGTGAAGTAAATAGGAGCATTTTAGATTTTTCTCAGTTTTAGAGCAAAAGCAATATATTTTCTATCTACTGTTAAAGTACATAGAGAAAAGATTTTTCTCATAAAGGGGCAGTTAAGTCATAGGTCTCCACTTACCATTAAGAGGAGTACTCCCAAAGGGTGGCACTATGGAGCAGAGGGTTAAATCTAACCTCCATCTCATGATCCCAGCATCTCATATGGGAGTCTGTTTTGAGTCACAGCTGCTCAGCTTCTAAGCCAGCTTCCTGAATAATGTGCCTTGGAAGGCATCATATAATATTCCAGGTATTTGGGCCCCTGTCACCTATGTGGGAAATTGGATGAAGTTTCTGCCCTTGGCTTCAGCCTGGCACAGCCATGGCTGTTGTCAGCATCTGGGGCATGAACCAATGAATGGAAAATCTCTCTCTCTTTGTTTCTCCCTCTCTCTCCATCACTCTGCCTTTTGAACAAAATAAGTAACTTAAAAAGTTTACAAGCCAGGACTTTTTTAAAAAGGGAGAGTAGACATATTCAATTATAAATTATTTAAGAATAAGGACCCAGTATTATAATATTTGCATTCTCCTAGAACCTGTATGTTGGGTCATTTGATAGTATACTGTAGATTACCAACAGTGTTTTTTTTTTAGTTTTCTAATTTCTTCTTCTTGTGTTTGGTCTGACTATATAATTTCCTGTGATTTGTCTTCTAAGTCAGATATTCTTTCTTCTGCCTCACTGATTCTGTTGTTAAGGCTTTCCACTGCATTTTTTCTATTGAATTCATTTGTGCTATTGAATTCTTCATTCCTAAGATTTCATTTTGATTTCTCTTTAAGATCTCAATTTCGTTGGAGAAATTTTCCTTCACGCCATATATGGTTTTCATTAGTTCGTGCATTCACTTTTGATTACTTATAAATAATCCTATGATCAATTTTTTGAACTCCATTTCTGGCATTTCTTCAATCTCTTCATCTTCATAATCTAGAATTGAAGTTTTATATTCTTTTGTGGGCATCACGTTGTTGTGTTCCTTATTCTTGTTTCTTGAATTGGTGTGTTTTATTATTTAGCATTTGTGAAGATACTCGTTGGTTTCTTCTTTGTTTTATTGCTGTGGCGGCTTTTATTTCTGGACTATACCTCTGTTGGAGTGTCTACTTTTTCAGTGAATACAAAGAGACTTGTGGTGGGTGTGGCCAGGGAGCTATGTTTAGTGCTCCAGGGTGAAGCCAGTATCTAAGGTAACATGGTAAATTTTTTTTTTTTTTAAATCAGAGGGGAAGTTTGTTCTGCTCTGTTGGTGTAGACTCAGCTTACCTCCTCTCCTCAAAGGAGACCAGTGCCTGGGTGCTAGTCCCAGTGGGTATAATATTCGTCCACTCTGCCACAAGGACCACACAAAGGATCTGTGCAGTCCTTGATGTAAGCTCAGATTCCCAAGCAATGTCCCTCACCAAGGAACCAGGTAGCTCTGAGCATGTGGAGCCTTCAACAGTGACTGCCCAAAGTTCCAACCACACCCTGAGTCCTCCCACCCAGCCCCAGTGTTTTCACAGTCCTGGCACAAAAGCCTCCCACAGTCACAAACACCCAGCCCCCTGTCTATTCACCCACCAGACTCAGGAGCCTCCTCTCAGCTAGGTTGCTGGGTGCTGACACGAGCTGGCACAGCTGTTACGTATATCCAAAATGGTACCCAGCTGGTTACGGGATGCCTTTGCAGGGTGATCAGGGAGAGAGAAACTTGCCCCCTTCTTTGTTTTTCTCCTCTAGATTGGCAGATACACTATCCCCCACCAAGCTCCAAGCTGGATTCCCTCCAGGTTCTTCCTGCAGCTTTATTGCTACTGGCTTAGGCTGCTGCAGTTTGGTCTTACCTTGTTCTCCAAAGCTGGTGCTGAGGCTCTCGGCTGCTAGGGTCCTGAGTTGTGCACATCCACGCCCTCCACATAGGTCCACTGTGTCCCCCTAATTTTCATGGAGTTTCCTGCACCATTTTCTCCCTAATTCTTCCCTGAGACTGCATTCTCTTCACTTTTTTTAAACTATCTTCTCTTAGACTAGAGCAGTAAGCCCCCGCCCCCACTCCACCTTCATAATCCCTTCCCAATATTTGCATTCTCTACTAACTCACACAGTATATAATTAGTAAATAATAAATCTGTATGAATTTAGTAGTTCATACCATTAAGCAAAGTCGATCAAAAAGAGTTTGTTCCAGTCCATTTGCATGAGCTGCCTCAGAACCCTGAATAGTAGGAGGCAGCTGTTTGGGGTCTCCAACAAGAATCAGCTTTTCACACTCAAACCTAAAAATAGAAATTCAAAACTTAAGCAATAAAAAATGTTGCATTGGTGTCATTTATTGTACTTTTCAAAATGTATTCCAAAATATTGGAATCCCATTAAGTATCTTGAGAATTAAGGAGGCTAAAATCAGTGCTAAGAAGTATATAAAGTCTTTGAAATGTTATGTAGAAAAGAATCTCTTATAACCATTTTTTCCACATAAAGTTTAGTAAGTCTCCCTTGCTTCTGTCTGTAATTAGTCTAACATACACTTTGAGAAACAACGATTTTCAGAAACCATAAACTCTTAGAATTATAAGCTTTCCTTTAAAAGCCACTTGGTTTAAACTCTTGTTTTAGAGGTAAGAGTAAGATATCATGGGATATGAGCAGGATATCAAGTTTTGTAGACAAGTCTACATCCAGATCTCAACTCTATTATATTGCATGGACACAAAGTTATTTAATCTCTCTAGGTGTCAGTATTCTAATCAGTAAACTGGAGGTGATAATACTCTGCATGGCTGTTGTAACGATTGGATGAAGTATGCAATGTGTTTAGTATATGGTAGGTGCCGTATTTCTCTTCTTCCCTCCACCCAGAGCCTTATTGCTCTTCCACCCCTTACTCCTGGGTAGGATGACTAACTCATCCTAGCTTAGCAAGTATTATCCAAGTTTTAAATTGAAAGTCTCTGAATTGAGGAACTTCCCAAGTCCCAGGCAAACCATAACAACTGGTACCCTACTTCCTCACTGAGAAGTAAACAAGGACTAGAATTCAAACCTATTGATTACTAGGTCTGATGCCCTTCCCATTACTTTAGGATTGCTCAATAAGAGATGCTCTAAAAGTACAATGTTTCAACTGCCTGGAACAGCTTAGATTTGGGAATTTTGAGAGAAATGTTCATTTTCAAAATGTTTTTCCTTAAAAACTTTATATTCTTTTATTATCTAAAAATTAAGGGCTGGCGCTGTGGTGCAGCGGGTTAACACCCTGGCCTGAAGCGCTAGCACCCCATATGGGCGCTGGTTCGAGACCCAGCTGCTCCACTTCCGATCCCGCTCTCTGCTATGGCCTGGGAAAGCAGTAGAAGATGGCCCAAGTCCTTGGGCCCCTGCACCCATGTGGGAGACCCAGAAGAAGCTCCTGGCTCCTGGCTTCAGATCAGTGCAGCTCTAGTTGTTGCAGCCAATTGGGGAGTGAACCATCGGATGGAAGATCTCTCTCTCTCTCTTACTCTCTCTCTCTCTCTCTCTGCCTCTCCTCTCTCTGTGTAACTCTTTCAAATAAATAAATCTTTAAAAAATTATTTTCAGAACCTTAGCCCTGCAATTATATCAATATAAAGGTACATTCTTCAGTGGAGTTAGGTTCTCAAACCATAACTAAGAAGGAACCTTTAATCTAGTTGAGAAAAATTTAAAACTGAAGCACAAGAACTCCCAAGGCTTTAAGGATTCTGTGATTCCAATGTTTAAACTGTAAATTTTCATGCATTTACCTTAAAAAGTTTCCTTTTGAATTCTTTTCAAAAATTAGTTTGGGACAGGTGTTGTGGCACAGTGGGTTAAGCCACTGCTTGGGACTCCCACATCCCATATCAGAGAGCTGGGTTTGTGTCCAGGCTACTACGTTTCTGATCTATCTTACTGCTAGTGCTTGAATCCCTGTCACTCACATCGGAGAAGCAGATGGAGTTCCTGGCTCTTGACTTCCATCTGGCCCAGCCCTATCTGTCACAAGCATCTGCGGAAGTGAATCAACAGATGGAAGATCTCTCTTATTACTTCTCTGTCACTCTGCCCTTAAAATGAATGAGTATATCTCTGAAAAAATTAGCTTACTTCTTGGATTGCTAAGATTTTTCACAAAAGTTTAGTAAAAACCTGAGCTCATGAAATATGATACAACGTGATATGTGAGGGTACTTGGGAAAAGAATCTTTAATGTTACCTTGCAATGGGAAGGAGAGAAGCCGGTTCAGTAATTTGACTACACTCATCAAGCATGACGACAGGAAATTTAAGATCATTCATGCATGGGAATGGGCAGGCTGCACAGGTAACTCCAACTACTCGAACCTTAATTACAACAAAAATGTTATCAATTAACAAATACTGAAAGAAAATATATTTACCAAAGAAACTGTAGACTAAAATCAGAAATTAGGTTAGTCCTAATTTAATTCCTCTCAATCAGAAATCAAAATCCCACATACAGGGGCCAGTGCTGTGGCACAGTGGGTTGACACCCTGGCCTGAAGCACCGGCATCCCATATGGGCACCGGTTCGAGACCTGGCTGCTCCACTTCTTATCCAGCTCTCTGCAATGGCCTGGGAAAGCAGTGGAGGATGGCCCAAGCTCTTGGGCCCCTGCACCACGTGGGAGACCTGGAGGAAGCTCCTGGCTCCTGGCTTCGAATTGGTGCAGCTCCAGCAGTTGCGGCCATTGAGGAGTGAACCATCGGATGAATGGTTCTCTCTCTGCCTCTCCTCTCTCTGTGTAACTCTGACTTTCAAATAAATAAATAAATCTTTAAAAAAAATCCCACATACAAATAGAAATCACAAAATATAGGCTACTTAAACTCTAAGTCCATTAATAAGAACATATAAAAGGCACATTTTGATATTCAGAAGAAAGGTACTATAACATTAGAGACTTTAAAAATATAAAGGATGACCTATATGCTTAGTCATCTAGATGAACCTTAATAAATACTAAATGTATTCTATGAACACAGGCCAAAGTTAGTCACAAAAAACACTGAATATTCAATGAACTGTTCTATCCTTGACCTTGAGGTACACTAGTTTTAATTATTTAACCAGGCAAAGATGGCAAACTAATTCTAAACAACAGTAAATTAAAATGTACTTGTAACCTTTAGTACAAGTCTTTCTTTTTTTTTAAGATTTATTTATTTACTTGAAAGTCAGAGATACAGATAGAGAGAGAGAGAGACAGAGAGACAGACAGAGAGAGAGAGAGAGAGAGAGAGAAGTCTTCCAGGCACTAGTTCACTTCCCAAATGGCCACAATGGAGATACCTCAGAAATCTGAATATAGCCCTACCATATGATCAAGCCATTCCATTCTTTGGAATTTATACAAGGAAAATTAAATCAACAAATAAAAGAGTTTTCTATACCTCCATGTTTATTGCAGCTCAATTCACAATAGCTAAGACATGGAATCAACCTAAATGCCTGTCAATGGAAGACTGGATAAAGAAATTATGGGATATGTACTCTATGGAATACTACACCGCAGTAAAAAAAAAAAAAATGAAATCCAGTCATTTGTAACAAAATGGAGGAAGCTAGAAAACATCATACTGAGTGAAATAAGCCAATCCCAAAGGGACAAATGTCATATGATCTCCCTGATCTGTGACATCTAACTGAGCACCTAAAAAGAAACCTGTAGAAGTGAAACTGCCACTATGCGAAGCAATGACTTGATCAGCCCCCTTGTCCTGGCTGTTGAGGAACAGCTTACTATTTTATTCCTTATAGTATTTTCTTTTTCTACTTAATACCATTGGTTGAACTCTTTTTTTTTTTTTTTTTTTTTTTACTAAGAGGGATAATGTATTAAGTTGTTCATTAACAGTCAGGGCTATGCTGATCAAGTCACCGTTTCCCATAGTGTCCATTCCACTTCAACAGGTTTCCTTTTTGGTGTTCAGTCAGTTGTCACCGATCAGGGAGAACATATGGTATTTGTCCCTTGGGACTGGCTTATTTCACTCAGCATGATGTGTTCCAGATTCCTCCATTTTGTTGCAAATGACTGGATTTCGTTGTTTCTTACTGCGGTATAGTATTCTAAAGAGTACATATCCCATAATTTCTTTATCCAGTCTACCGTTGATGGGCATTTAGGTTGGTTCCAGGTCTTAGCTATTGTGAATTGAGCTGCAATAAACATTAGGGTGCAGACTGCTTTTTTGTTTGCCAATTTAAATTCCTTTGGGTAAATTCCAAGGAGTGGGATGGCTGGGTCGAACGGTAGGGTTATCTTCAGGTTTCTGAGGGATCTCCAGACTGACTTCCATAGTGGCTTGACCAGTTTGCATTCCCACCAACAGTGGGTTAGTGTCCCTTTTTCCCCACATCCTCGCCAGCATCTGTTGTTGGTAGATTTCTGAATGTGAGCCATTCTAACCGGGGTGAGGTGAAACCTCATTGTGGTTTTGATTTGCATTTCCCTGATTGCTAATGACCTTGAACATTTTTTCATGTGCCTGTTGGCCATTTGGATTTCCTCTTTTGAAAAATGTCTATTGAGGTCCTTGGCCCATCTCTTAAGTGGGTTGTTGGTTTTGTTTTTGTGGAGTTTCTTGATCTCTTTGTAGATTCTGGTTATTAACCCTTTATCTGTTGCATAGTTTGCAAATATTTTTTCCCATTCTGACGGTTGTCTCTTCACTCTCCTGACTGTTTCTTTTGCCGTACAGAAACTTCTCAATTTGATGCAATCCCAATAGTTAATTTTGGCTTTGACTGCCTGAGCCTCCCGGGTCTTTTCCAGAATATCTTGAAGGGTTTCTCCAATGTTCTCTAGTAACTTGATGGTGTCAGGTCGTAGATTTAGGTCTTTAATCCATGTGGAGTGGATTTTTGTGTAAGGTGTAAGGTAGGGGTGGTTGAACTCTTAACACACAATTATTCTTAGGTGTTTAAATCCAATTGATAATACACAATTACTCTTAGGTGTTTAATTAATGCTATAACTAGTACTCAAATAGTATTTTACACTTTGTGTTTCTGTGTGGGTGCAAACTGTTGAAATCTTTACTTAATATATGCTAAACTGATCTTCTGTATATAAAGATATTTGAAAATTAATCTTGATGTGAATGGAAGGGGAGAGGGGGTGGGAGAGGGGAGTGTTGTGGGTGGGAGGGAAGTTATGCGGGGGGGGGAAGCTATTGTAATCCATAAGCTGTACTTTGGAAATTTATGTTCATTAAGTAAAATATAAATATAAAAAAAAATAAATCCAATTGAAAATTGATCCCTGTAAAAAATGAGTGAGAAGGCCAGCGTCGTGGCTCACTTGGCTAATCCTCTGCCTGTAGCGCCAGCACCCCGGGTTCTAGTCCCGGTTAGGGCGCCGGTTCTATCCCGGTTGCTCCTCTTCCAGTCCAGCTCTCTGCTGTGGCCCAGGCAGGCAGTGGAGGATGGCCCAAGTCCTTGGGCCCTGCACCCACATGGGAGACCAGGAGGAAACACCTGGCTCCTGGCTTCAGATCTGCACAGCGCGCCGGCCGTAGTGGCCATTTGGGGGTGAACCAATGGAAAAAGGAAGACCTTTCTCTCTGTTTCTCTCTTTCTCACTGTCTAACTCTGCCTGTCAAAAAAAAAAAAAAAAAAAAAAAAGAGTGGGAATAAGAGAGAGAGGAGATATACAGTTCGGCATACATTCCCATGTACTTACACCTTAAGAGTAAAGTTAAAAATTTGCCATAGGACTCCAAATTCCATTAAGTTGGCAGGTACTAATGCCATCTTACATATTAAAGTGATCATATTAAGTGTGTAACTGATACTATAGATATGATTAAGTGTCAAAGGGATCACATAAATAAGACCAAGTGTCTGGTAATAATAATAGATAGAATTTAAAGGGAGAATGATCCAACATGGGAAGCAGGCCACACAGCAGACTCATAGAATGACAAATGCCCTAAATAGCATTCTAACTTAGAATCAGCCCTTAAAGCATTTGAATCTGGCTGAAAAGCCCATGAGAGCATTTCAGGCATGGAAAGCTAAGACACTGTAGCAAAAAGCAACCTACATGAAGGATATCTGTGAGTGAGACCCCAGTGGAAAGAAGGGCTATCAAAGAAGGATATACTTTTCTCTGAAGGGAGGAGAGAACTTCCACTTTGCATATGGCCCTGTCTAAATACTGACAAAGTTTGAGGACTCAAAAGGCTTCCATAGCCTTGGCAGCTCATGACAAGAGCCTCGGGTGGTCACTGACGTAAAAAATAAGAGTGTTAACTGTTAAATCAACAACAGGAGTCACTGTGCACTTACTCCCCATGTTAAACCTCTGTCCTTAATGAGGTGTTCTATGAGAATTAATGATAGAATCTGTCTTCAAAAAGTACTTTATACTTTGTATATCTGTGTGAGTGCAAACAGTGGAAATCTCTACTTAGTATAGAGTTGGTCTTCTGTATATAAAGTGAATTAAAAATGAATCTTAATGAAAAATGGAATGGGAGAGGGAGTAGGAGGTAGGATGGGAGTAGGGGTGGAGAGCGGGAATGTGGGGAAGAAACACTATATCCCTAAAAGCTGTACATATGAAATTTTTATTCATTAAATAAAAAACTTTAAAAAATAAAAGATTCATTTATTTACTTGAAAGTCAGAGTTACAGAGACAGAGAGAGAAGAAATCTTTCATCTACTAGTTCACTCCCCAAATGGCCGCAGTGGCTGGAGCTGGGCCAATCTGAAGCCAGGAACCAGGAGCCAGGATCCAGGATCCAGGAGCTTCTTCTGGATCTCCCACACAGGTGCAGGGACCCATGGACTTGGGCCATCTGCTGCTGCTTTCCCAGGCCATAGCAGAGAGCTGGATTGGAAGTGGAGCAGCCGGGGCTAGAACTGGCGCCCATATGGGATGCTGGCACTGCAGGTGGAGCTTTACCTGCTACACCACAGCGCTGGCCCCACAAGTCTTAAACATTACAGCAAATGACATTATTCTTAAGGTAAAGGGGCTAATACAAGCTAGTATTTAAAACTAAATACAAACAATAGGAAAACCTATGAATTTCTTAACTGAATGTGGTCACTGCCCAGTATCCTCTGAGCTACAAATATGCATCTGTATGTACATATATAAATATGTGTATGCACATATACACATGCAATACATATATGTATTCTATTCTGCTAGTATGAAGTACAGTGAGTAACCTACAAATTGACCAATCTTTTTTTTTTTAAAAGGTTTATTTATTGGAAAGGCAGAGCTTCAGAGAAGCAGAGGAAGTGAGAGAGACACAGACAGTGAGACAGAGACAGAGAGGGGTGGTTCATCTGTTGATTCACTTCCCAAATGGCTGCAATGGAGACAGCAGACAGGAGCTTCTTCTGGGTCTCCCACACAGCTTCAGAGGCCCAAGGATTTGGGTTGTCTTCTACTGCTCTTCCAGACCATAGCAGAGAGCTAGATAGGAAGTGGAGCAGCCAGGTCTTGAACCAGCGCCCATATGAGATGCTGTCACTGCAGGAGGTGGCTTGACTGGCTATGCCACAGTGCTGGCCACCACCCCCCTTTTCTTTTTGATTATATCTTTTCTTCAACAAATGTTGACTGACATTTGCTGACAAAAACATTCTTTAAAAATAACGTTCCCTGATCTTGTGAAATAATAAAATATTATAAATCCCTTACATAATATAATAATAATACTGATTACACAAAATAGCTTTATTTAAGTTAGGTTTTTTTCTTTTGTTACAAACAAAACAAAAGTTACTAAAGCCACATTTATATTAGAAATTTCACTGTATTTAAACATTCAGTCCTTTAAAAATGATGAGTCCTTCCAGCTCTCTGCTATGGCCTGGGAAAGTAGTAGAAGACAGCCCAAGTCCTTGGAACCCTGCACTCACGTGGGAGACCCAGAAGAGGTTCCTGGCTCCTGGCTTCAGAACGGTGCTCCAGTTGTTGTAGCCATCTGAGGAGTGAACCAGTGGATGGAAGACCTTTCTCTCTCTCTCTTTCTGCCTCTGCCTCTCTGTAACTCTGCCTTTCAAATAAATAAATAAATATTTAAAAAATAAGTAAAATAAAATAAAATAAAATGATCAATCTTCGAAGCAATATATGTTTCTGGCATTACTCTGAAATATTTGTTATCTAATTTCTGGTAATTACTAACCTTAGGAAGAGAATTCTAGAGTTATAAATCAGGAAGTTTCCTTTTTTCAATTTAAAGAAATATATAAAAACCTAAAGAACTGTTTTTTCTTTAAAATTACATATTTTTGTCTTCTATCATTATATTGGTGAGACTCTAACAGGAGAGATTTGTTAATAGTCTAGTAAGTAGTAGCTAACTATGAAACCTTTTAAAATACATTTTATTGGCAGGTGCCGTGGCTCACTTGGCTAATCCTCTGCCTGTGGCTCCAGCTTCTGTCCTGGTTGCTCCTCTTCCAGTCCAGTTCTCTGCTGTGGCCCGGGAAGGCAGTGGGGGATGGCCCAAGTGCTTGGGCCCTGTACCCACATGGGAGACCAGGAGGAAGCACGTGGCTCCTGGCTTTGGATCGGCACAGCACACCAGCCACAGCAGCCACTTGGAGGGTGAACCAACGGAAAAAGGAAGACCTTTCTCACTGTCTAATTCCGCCTTTCAAAAAAAAAACAACCACAACAACAAAAAACGTTTTATTGTACAGACATGTCATTCTAGGAATATATCAGTCCTGATTACTTAACTGGATTTGGAATTTTTTAGCAAAAACTTTTTTTTTTCAGTTTTATTTTATTTATTTGAAAGAATTACAGAGAGAAAGGGAGAGACAGAGAGAAAGAGAGGGCTTCCAATCACTGGTTCACTCCCCAGACAACTGCAACATTCCAGGCTGGGCCAGGCTGACGCCAGGAGTTTCTTCTGGTCTCTGATGTGGGTTCAGGGGCACAAGCACTTGGGCTATCTTCCACTGCTTTCCCACTCCATCAGCAGGGAGCGGGATTGGAAGTGGAGTGGCCGGGACTCAAACCAGTGTCCATATGGGATGCTGGTGCTACCAGCAGTAGCTTAACTTGTTATGCCACAGCGCTGGCCCCAGTTAACAAAAACTTTTTTTAAGGGCTGGCGCCGCGGCTCAATAGGCTAATCCTCCACCTAGTGGCGCCGGCACACAGGGTTCTAGTCCTGGTCTGGGCGCCGGATTCTGTCCCGGTTGCCCCTCTTCCAGGCCAGCTCTCTGCTGTGGCCGGGAGTGCAGTGGAGGATGGAACAAGTGCTTGGGGCCTGCACCCCATGGGAGACCAGCAGAAGCACCTGGCTCCTGCCTTCAGATAGGCGCAGTGCACCAGCCACAGTGCGCCGGCCGTGGCAGCCACTGGAGGGTGAACCAATGGCAAAAGGAAGACCTTTCTCTCTGTCTCTTCTGTCTCTTTCTCTCACTGTCCACTCTGCCTGTCAAAAAAAAAAAAAAAAAAAACTTTTTTTAAAAGTTTCCTATAAAATAGTTTTCATTTGTGAACAGTAATACCAATGAGCCACAGATTATTGTTAACTGAGTTTCTGTTTAGAAAATGCAGAAAAGTCTTTAATGGTTATTCTTACATTATTCTTATTATACTGGGTGAGTAAAATGGCAAGTAGTTTACATAAGTATTTAATTTGTATCCAGTGAATACAGCCAAATGAAGCCCTTCCAGATCTGGTTGAAGAGAGGGCTGTACAGAATTAATTCTATAATGCAGGTAATAGAAAATTAGTCTGAAGCCGTCTGAAGAACCAACGCTTGTTACAGATTGGTTATTATTTCCAGTTTCTCCCTCCCTTTCTGTCCAGATTATAATTATATACCATGTCCTTTATCATGTGACTTTGCAGGGCTTCTCACCAGAGAAGTAGGTGGAGTATATTTTCCTGCCTTACTGATGTGAGCTTGACCATTTGTTTTTAACAAATGGAATGCCAGTGGACATGATATTTACAGATTTAAATGTATTTGTGTGATCTGGCCTGTTCTTTTTCACATCTGTCAGCTGTCAAGAGAAGATCACCATGCTAGGGGCAACTGTGCTGAATGAGAGATCTGACCTGTAGCTAAAGGCAAATCAAACCAATTGACTTAGGAGTTATGGGAATATGACTTTGTTAAGTAAGGCTATTTCAGCAATAGCTGATCAATACAGGGATCCAAGAGGGTTGGTATTATCAAATCTCCTGCAGAAAGTGACCAGTGTCCATATGATCCAAGAAGCCAACAACTCCCTTTTCCTTCACCCTCCTTTATTTTCCCCATGCTTTACTTCCATTGGAGGAGGTTATTAATTTTTTTCTTTTTCCTCGACCAGCAGATGCCTGAGCTGTTCCGCATCAGAACTCAATAAAGGGGAGTACACTACTTGTCACAGCCTGAGACCCTTTGTGGTTACGCTTGGCTCTTGATGCCTGAAAGCCAATATATGTGTCTCCTGAATTCTTGGATAGAGACAAAACTTGAAAGGCGTAGCTTTCTAGGAGAGTATTAAAAACAAATTTAGCTTTGATATTTTGCAGAGGATCAGACCTTTTTTTCTGCTCTGAGAATAGAACTAACTTAATTTAACTTGCTAAGAATCTATTTCAATCTCTTCACTTTTCTCCCCACACCTATAAAAAGATACCCAAATAGTAAGAAGGAGAAAGGATGACTTAGGCATGAGTTGGATCTATTCACAAATTTGAAGAACCCTTTACAGCAAAATAAAACATGCACTGGGTAGACCATAACCCAGGATATACAAGCAAACACCTATTTAAATGCAAGCTATCACAGTAGCTTGTTTAATTTAAAGAAAATATTCTTCCATCAACAGAAATAAAGGAATCCATTGGCAGGTATGTGGCACAACAGTTAAGACACTGCCTGGGGATGCCTGCATTCCATATCAGAATTTCTGGATTTTAGTCCCAAGTCCATTTCTGATTCCAGTTTCCTGCTAATGCACAGTCTGGGAGGCAGCAAGTGATAGTGTAAGTATTCAAGTCTCTGCCATCTATTTGAGATTCACACTGAGCTTCAGGCTTCTGGGCTTCAGCCTGGCCCAGCTTTGGCAGTTGTGGTTGCCAGAAGATAAAAAGATCTCACACTGTCTCTGTACCTTTCAAGTAAGTGAAAATGAAATTAAAACTTATTTTTAAAAAAACCAGAGAATCTGAATAGTATGTTGGTATTTCATAAAATTCACAGAAAATGGAATTAAAAGATAGGTTTATGAGGCTGTGTGCTATGGTGTAGCAGGTAAAGGTGAAGGCACCGCATGTAGAGCCGGCATCCCATATGAGCGCTGGTTCATGTACCGGCTGCTCCACTTCTGATCCAGCTCTCTGCTATGGCCTGGGAAAGCAGTAAAAGATGGTTCAAGTCCTTGGGCTCCTACACCCGCATGGGAGACCCAGAAGAAGCTCCTGGATCCTGGCTTCAGATGGGTGCAGCTCCGGCCATTGTGGCCAAATGCAGAGTAAACCATCGGATGGAAGACCTCTCTCCCTCTCTCTGCTTCTGCCTTTCAAATAAAATAAATAAATGTTTAAAAAATAAATAAATAAAAGATAGGTTTACTTTGGTGCAAAAAAACTGAGACCCTGCAGTTTTTTCACAGTACATATTTTGCATGAACTTTTTGAAGACCCCTTTTATACAGGTATAGATTAAGAATCAAACTGAATGTACTTCGCCTTACCTGCTTCAACAGGGTTCTGTTGGTCCCCAATTTATGCTGCTCAATACTTTTTCTCACATAGACTTTCTCCACAGGAGTCAAGTCTTCTTTCATTAGTGCATGTAGTTCTTTTAATTGCTCACTTTCATTTTCTGAGCCAGCATGCAAGCTAAAAAAATTCATAAAAGAATATAACTCTTTATTACATCTTTCATGACAAAAAAGCAAAATGCAGATTTTCAAAATGAACCAAGAAGAATAAAAAAGGCTTTCTTCAAAAATCAAGTTTAGAGTAATAATTACATTAAATTACCATACTTTTCTGAACAATCTGTGAAATGAGTAAAAGTCTTACCTAAAAGGTAAAACTGGCTTGGCAATCTTTCTAATACTCCCAACTCTGACAAACTTTTCAAATCCAAGACTGAGAAGCCTTTAAAGACAAGATAAAATAGATCTTGATTATTTAGAAAATTGAAAAGGAAACAAGTATCCTATAATATTTCTTATTAAAGTTAAAATATTTTTAAAGATTTATTTATTTATTTATTTAAAAGGCAGAGTTACAGAGAGGCAGAGACAGACAGACAGAGAAGAGGTCTTCCACTGGCTGGCTGGTTCACTCCCCAAATGGCCACAAGGGCCGGAACTGTGCCAATCCAAAGCCAGGAGCCAGGAGCTTCTTCTGGGTCTCCCATGCAGGTGCAGAGACCCAAGGACTTGAGCCATTTTATACTGCTTTCTCAGGCCATAGCACAGAGCTGGATGGGAAGTGGAGCAGCTGGGACTTGAACCAGTGCCAGCACTGCAGGTGGCAGCTTTATCGGCTAAGCCATAGTGCTAGCCCCTTATTGTTAATTTTGTATAACAGTATTTTGAGATTATTCAATGTGAAATGCCTAAACCCAAAAACAATAAATGGAATGCAGTTTAAAGATCTCTTTTGTGTTTGTACCATGTATTTCATAGAGAATCTTGAAATATTTATTATTTTATGTTGAGGGCTCATTAAGTGTTCATAAAATACAGTCAGTATTTATCAAAAAAAAAATTGTCTGTAAACAGCGTTGGAGGCATCTAGCAAGCCCAGGATGGGGAAGGTTCTTCTTTATTATATCCAAGCCCTTTAAACTCTTAAATTTTAGATGTCAAAAATATTCTCTGTGCACTGGATTCCGTATCATATGATTCATTAGAATCTGCTGTGTGCGGCCCTGGACATTTTTATTAGCTAGTAAAATTAAAAAGTAATTTGATGCTAGAATAGAAGGAATCATCTTAGTGACTTTAGGATGCTGGTTCCAAAGTATGCAAAACAAAGGTTCTAGTAAAGAACTGCCAAAGAAGGAATTAAAAATCAGATTTTGGGGCCAGCGCCATGGCTCAACTTAGTTAATCCTCCGCCTGTGGTGCAGGCATCCCATATGGGCGCCGGGTTCTAGTCTCAGCTGCTCCTCTTCCAGTCCAGCTCTCTGCTGTGGCCTGGGAGGGCAGTGGAGGATGGCCCAAGTGCTTGGGCCCCTGCACCCGGGGGCATGGGAGACCAGGAAGAAACACCTGGCTCCTGGCTTTGGATCGTTGCATCGCCAGCTGTTGTGGCCATTTGGGGAGTGAACCAATGGAAGGAAGACCTTTCTCTCTGTCTCTCTCTCTCACTGTCTAACTCTATATGTCAAATAAAAAAAAATCAGATTTTATATAAGGGGCCAGTGTTGTGACATAGCGGGTAAAGCTGCAGCCTGTGACACCAGCATCCCATATGAGTGCCAGTCCATGTCCCATCTGCTCCACCTCCAATCAGCTTCCTGCTAAAGACCTCAGAAAAGCAGCGGAGGATGGCCCAAGTGTTTGGGACCCTACACCCTTGTGGGAGACCTGGATGAATTTCCTGGCTTCTGGCTTCTGCCTGGCTGAGCCCTGGCCATTGAGACCATTTGGGGAGTGAACCAGTAGATGGAAGATCTCTCTTTGTCTCTCCCTTTTTATCTGTGTAACTCTGACTTTCAAATACACAAAAATAATTTTAAAAATATTTTATATGAGTTCAACAAGCAAAAAGACCTTCCTTCAATGGAGGGTCTTCATTTTACTTGTTGGACTCTTCATTTAGTAGAGCACTAAGCTCTACTATTAAAAATATGTTATCTTAAAACTTAAAAAAGAAAGAAACAGAAAATGGAAGAAAGAAAGGGAGAAGGAGAAGGAGGGAGAAGGGAGAAAGAGAATATCATCCTATTTTTAGAAGTGTATCTATGAAGTACACTGATCTGTTCTCTTCTTTTTATTAACATCACATAAACACAAAAAACGTAAAAAAAAATTTATATGAAAGCATCCACCTTAACCTTGAAAGAAAACAAACCAAGAGCAATAATTCAATAATCCAGAGTCCCTGAAGTCAGTGTAAACAGAGTTGAGATCAACTACATAAAAAATTTTATGTATAATAAGAAAGTTCTCCAGCAAGTAAATATGTTTACATTCTTTAAAAAAAAAAATGCTCCAAAGTCATAGCAATATGAAAGGCAACAGATACCAAATACTTAGCATTAAGATTTATTATGAAGAACCTATTAGCCGGCGCCATGGCTCAATAGGCTAATCCTCCGCCTTGCGGCGCCGGCACACTGGGTTCTAGTCCCGGTCAGGGCGCCGGATTCTGTCCCAGTTGCCCCTCTTCCAGGCCAGCTCTCTGCTATGGCCTGGGAGTGCAGTGGAGGATGGCCCAAGTGCTTGGGCCCTGCACCCCATGGGAGACCAGGAGAAGCACCTGGCTCCTGCCTTCGGATCAGCGCGATGCGCCGGCTGCAGCACGCCGGCCGCGACGGCCATTGGAGGGTGAAACCAACGGCAAAAAGGAAGCCCTTTCTCTCTGTCTGTCTCTCACACTGTCCACTCTGCCTGTCCAAAAAAAAAACAAACAAAAAAACAAACAAACAAAAAAAAACAAACCTATTAATCTATAATCTCTCATTTAATAGTTGCTACAGCTCTACATGATACATCATCTAAAAGATAAAGACACTGAAGCTCCAAGTGAAGAAAGTTTATGGAGGCCACATAGCTAATACGGAGTCAGCCAGCACTCAAATCCAAGCCAGTTTGTCCATCTATAGAGGCAATGGTTGCTCTTCTATCTACTTTACTCAATCCAACTAGGGTTTTGTGAGAAAGGAGTCTCCTCCTACCCTTCTTTTTTTTTTTTTTTTTTTTTTTTTGAGTGAGAGAGAGACAGGGAGAGAGAGAGAGAACGGTCTTCCTTTGCCGTTGGTTCACCCCACAATGGCTGCCACGGCCAGCACATCGCACTGATCAGAAGCCAGGAGCCAGGTGCTTCTCCTAGTCTCCCATGCGGGTGCAGGGCCCAAGGACCTGGGCCATCTTCCACTGCACTCCTGGGCCACAGCAGAGAGCTGGCCTGGAAGAGGAGCAACTGGAACAGAATCCGGCGCCCCGACTGGGACTAGAACCCGGTGTGCTGGCGCCGCAGGCAGAGGATTAGCCTATTGAGCCGCAGCGCCGGCCTCCTACCCTTCTCTCTTACATATCTTATAGTTCTAGCTCAGTACCAGGAACAGAGTTGGAGTTTAACAAATACCCAGCCCTCTAAAACATCTTTTATTAACTCAAAATGGGTATTTAAAGAGCTGGGCAACTGAAGAAACTATAGGCCTCCAAAAATAGTTTTTGAAAATAATTTACTCAGCAGCAATACATGAATAGATTTCAATTTTTGCGTTTTTTGATAAGTCTTCATCTTGGAGATGGTTTAGTTGAAGGATATAAAATCACTACACAAAATTCAATAGCATTTGTATATACAAACAATGTCATAGCTGAGAAAGAACTTGTAAGATCAATCTGATTCTCAAAAGCTACAGAAATAATTGAAATACCTTGGGATAAAGTTAACCAAGGATGTGAAAGATCTCTACAATAAACATTGCAGACATTAAGGAAAGAAATAGAAGACAACACCAAAATGGAAAAATGTTCTATGTCCATGGATTGGAAGAATTAATATCATCAAAATGTCCATATTACTGAACGTAATTTACATACTGAATATGATCTCAATCAAAATACCAAAGACATTCTTCTCAGATCTGGAAAAAACAATCCTAAAATTCATATGGAATCATAAGAGACCCAGAATAGCTAAAGCAATCCTAAACAATAAAAATACAGCTGTAGGCAACACAATATCTGATTTCAAGACATAGTACAGGGCAGTTGTAATCAAAACAGCCTGGTAATGGCAAAGAATAGACATATCAACCAATGGAACAGACTAGACACCTCAGAAATCAATCTATGCACCTACAATCAACTAATCTTTGACAAACAAGCTAAAAAATCACTCCCTGGAAAAGGACAGTTTCTTCAACAAATGATGTGACAACTGGATCTCTGCATGCCAAAGTATGAAAAAAGGCCCTTACCTTACACCCTATACAAAAATCAACTCACAATGGATAAGGGGCCTAAATCTAAGACCTGAAATCATCATCAAATTACTGGAGGAAAAAATAGGGAAACACTGCAAGACTTTGGCATAGGCAAAGCCTTCGTGGATAAGACCCTAGAAACAAAAACAAGAACTGCAAAAGTAGACAAAAGGAATTACATTAAGCTAAGAAGCTTCTGCACAGCAAAGGAAACTCAACAAAGAAAAGAAGCAACTGACAGAATGGGAGAAACTATTTGTAAAATATTCCTCTGATAAAGGATTAATATCCAGAATACATAAGGAGCTCAAGAAACTCAACAACAACAAAACAAGCAATCCAGTTAGGAAATGGGCAAAGGACTTGAAAAGACATTTTTCAAAAGATGAAATTCAAATGGCCAACAGACACATAAAAACTGCTCAGGATCACTAGCCATCAGGGAAACGTAAATAAAAACCACAATGAGGTTTTAACCTCACTCCACTTAGAATGGCTATCATCCAAAAATCAAAAGTTAGGGCTGGCACCATGATGAAGCAAGTAAAGCTGCCTCCTGCAGCACTGGCATCCAACATGGGTGCTGGTTCAAGTCCTGGCTGATCCAATTCTGATTCAGCTCCCTACTAATGCACCTGAGAAAGCAGTAGAAGATGGCCCAAGTGCTTAGACCCTTGCACTCACATGGGAGATCCAGAAGAAGCTCCAGGCTCCTGGCTTTGAGTAGGCCCACCTCCAGCTGTTGCGGCCTTTTGGGAGTGAACCAGAAAATAGAAGATTTCTCTCTCTCTCTCTCTCTCTGCCTCTCCTTCTCCATAACTCTTTCAAAGAAATAAATAAACCTTTTTAAAAAAAATGCTGGAGAGGATGTGGGGAAAAAGGTACCCTAATGCACTGCTGGTTGGAATGTAAATTAGCACAACCATTATAGAAGGCAGTATGGAGTTTCCTCAGA
Source organism: Oryctolagus cuniculus (assembly GCF_964237555.1). Classification (NCBI taxonomy): domain Eukaryota; kingdom Metazoa; phylum Chordata; class Mammalia; order Lagomorpha; family Leporidae; genus Oryctolagus; species Oryctolagus cuniculus. The sequence goes on along the minus strand of NC_091439.1, from coordinate 52,393,977 downwards.
AATCTGAAAAAACAGATGTACCATATCACCTAGCAGTTCCACTCCTGGGAATTCACACAAATGAAATGAAATCAGCATGAAAGAATTATCTGTACCCACATGTTTGTAACAGCTCAACCCATAATAGCTAAGACATGGAATGAACACAGATGTCTAACTAGCTAAAGAAATTATGGTATATATAAACAAAGGAATGCTACTCAGCCATAAAACTGAATGAAATCTTGTGCTTTGCAACAATATGGATGTAATTGGAGATTGTCGCTCCCCCTCTTCGTGGAGGAACGACACAGGACCCTGCGCTGTTCTTTCGTCTGCTCGGCCCTCCCCGGGTTTGCTGCTGGTTCTTCCCGGGTTGGCTACTATCCCTTCCACCTCCGTGGAAGGGCAGTTCCCCCTGGCCGCATTCCCCACTTCCGCAGGGGAGCGGCACACCGCCGGCCGGCTTTCTCGGGGGCTGCACAGGTTCCCTTAGATGTTCCCCATAGATGTTCCTGGTGCGTGCCGTCTCTCTCCTCCTTTATAGTCCTCTTCCACCAATCCCAACTCGGCCGCCCACACGCCGAGTACGCTGCTCTCCTCCAATCAGGAGCAAGTCCTACAATTTATTAGTTGAACTGGAGGCAGCTGTGCGGAAGCTGTTTACTTCTCTCCCAGCGCCATATTGTGGGAGAGCAGATGCATAGAATAAGTCTTAATTCGAGTAACAGTCCAGTCCGGATTGCTCCCCACAGATCCCCCTTTCTTTTTATTTTTGGCGTTGATACGCGCCTGTCTTCGGTGTCCCGCGGCACACACTCTGCTCTACTTGCTAGAGTTGCCACAGGCTCTTACAAGTCCTATCAATCAGGAAAACCGAATCCGGGTCCTCTCTTCGCCATGTTGTGAGGAGGTTTTTAGGCACTGATGCGTGCCTGTGTTCGGTGCCCTGCAGCGCATGCTCTGCTCTGCCTGCAGGGGACTTACAAGACCTATCAGGCAAACCGAATCCAAGCCTTCTCATTGCCTTATTGTGGGGGAGACTTATTAGTGTTGGTTCGTGCCCATCTTCGGTGACCTGCAGCTCATACTCTGGTCGAGCTTTGCTGGCGCTTACCGCCTTAAATCAGGCAGACCGAATCCAAGCCTCCTAATTGTTGCATTGTGGGGAAGCTTTACTGATGTTAATTCGTGCCTGTCTTCGGTGACCTGCGGCTAGCCGCCCAGGTGCTCATCGCCTCACTAATCGGGCAGACCGAATCCAAGCCTTCTAATTGGCATGTTGAGGGGAGGCCTTATTTTTCTCTATTTCTCTATCTCCGGGCATTCCTACTTCTCCCATTTTACTTCTATCTTCCAGCATTCCTATTTTTCTCACTTTACTTCTAAACTTCTGTTTCTCTTATCCCTGCGGCTTTCCGGCACCTCGCCCCGCCGGCGGGTTCCCGGCTCTGCGCCGCTTCAGCCCGCGCGCCTCTCTCATCTGCGCAGCTTCCCGGCTTTGCGCGGCTCGGCTTCGCACGCTCCGCGGTCTCCACGCTTAACCCTTTCGCGTCTGAACCACGGCCTACGCCAGCGTTCCCTATCTATTCACGCCCCGTGCTCTCTCTGCACGCGGCGGCTTCCGCGAGTAACACAGCGTAGCTTGCGTCTCCACCACTAGCATTCAATCCAAGTTCCCCGGGCTAGCCTGGCGAATTCAACCCAGCGTACGTCTCCGCCCCACGATTTGGCTTCCCGTCCTTTGCTCCCCGGGCTAATCAGACGGATCCCAATCTGGCTTACGTCTTAGCTTCTGGTTTCAACTTTTCGCCCCCTATTCCCGGGCTAACTTGAGAATCCCAAAGTGGCTTTCGTTTCCGCCTCGGCCTGCACTCGCGGCTTCATTTTCCCTAACATTTTTCTCTACCCGGTATGTTTCCCCAAACTTTCCTCCAACAATACTCCTCCCTCATTTCTCCTGGCCTCTCCCCACAGTCCGCGTCGGAGTCTGTTTGTTCTAGCTTTCACTTTCGCTTTCGACCTTAGAGATTTCTCCCAGCTTCCCCCCGTAGTCCGTATCCGAGTCTATGCCTAGGCTTTCAATAGCTTCTTCCGGCACCTTTTTCGTCCGGCTTTTCCCTAGGCTGTTTGCTAGTCTCTCTCTCCGATATTTTCCCTAGTTCTTCCCGTTTCTTCCCTCCTAAGTTTGCTATCCGTCCTAGGTTTCCTATCCAAGCTAGGTTTCCTATCCGTCCTAGGTTTTCTATCCGAGTCACGGCACCATTATGTCGCTCCCCCTCTTCGTGGAGGAGCAACACTAAGCCCTGCCTAGGCTTCATCTCCGAGTCACGGCACCATTATGTCGCTCCCCCTCTTCGTGGAGGAACGACACCAAACCCTGCCTAGGCTTCATATCCGAGTCACGGCACCATTATGTCGCTCCCCCTCTTCGTGGAGGAACGACACAGGACCCTGCGCTGTTCTTTCGTCTGCTCGGCCCTCCCCGGGTTTGCTGCTGGTTCTTCCCGGGTTGGCTACTATCCCTTCCACCTCCGTGGAAGGGCAGTTCCCCCTGGCCGCATTCCCCACTTCCGCAGGGGAGCGGCACACCGCCGGCCGGCTTTCTCGGGGGCTGCACAGGTTCCCTTAGATGTTCCCCATAGATGTTCCTGGTGCGTGCCGTCTCTCTCCTCCTTTATAGTCCTCTTCCACCAATCCCAACTCGGCCGCCCACACGCCGAGTACGCTGCTCTCCTCCAATCAGGAGCAAGTCCTACAATTTATTAGTTGAACTGGAGGCAGCTGTGCGGAAGCTGTTTACTTCTCTCCCAGCGCCATATTGTGGGAGAGCAGATGCATAGAATAAGTCTTAATTCGAGTAACAGTCCAGTCCGGATTGCTCCCCACAGGAGATCATTATGCTTAGTGAAATAAGCAGTCCAAGAAAGACCAATATCATGTTTTACCTGATTTGTGATAATATACAGAGTACAAAATAAAATGCAACATATATGAGCAAAATTCACATTTTCAGATTTGATTATTGTTTATAGCCCTTGTCTATACTCCTGAGGAACAGCAGTTTTCCTACTTACTACTTGTTGAATTCTACATTTTGTGGAGTTAAGATTAAGCTTGTGATTATGAAGTTAATTAAAAGTATGTCATTGTAAAAATTAAAAGAAAAACAAGGAAAAGCAGGAGAGAGGGTGCGAGCAAGGGAGCATAAGGTGGGAAGTATCATGCTAAGGTGGGAAGTATCATCATGCTACTAAAATTGTACATATGAAATACATTGTTTTTTCCCTTTTTATTAAAAAATTTAAAAATAAATTAAAAATTGGTATTAGACACAACAGAATGATATTTGGAGAATCTAATATTATAATGACCTGCTGAGGTTGATTTTTACACATTGTTAAACTCTTTGAGTATTAAAAATATTTAATATTTTCTTGAATTTTTAATAAAATCTTATTCAATAACAAAATTTTTATATTTTCAGAATATACTACTCTTGCCTTCTTTGGGTCCCTCTTATTCAAACTAAAAACCTAATTTATTTAAATTGTTCTGCTATGTAAATATTGTAGTAGATACAGGTAGATGAATAACAGACTGACCTGTAGTAATTATTGGTTGTAGTACTGATTTTGGCTTACTTTTAAGATATTAGACCCAAGATTCCTGGGTCAGAGGTAAAAGACTTTTACTCCTAGCACAGGTACAGCAACATAGGCATCAATGTATCTGCATTGTATTACCTTTGCCCCCCAAGTCCCATAGAGAGAAGCAGAGGTCTCAACCAATGTCTGCACATACAGTCGGTTAAGTTGAAAGACAGTAATCCTGAGGTTGGAGGCCCACTGCTTTTATAAGAAGAGACAGGCAGGGTGGCACTGTGGCACAGTAGGTTAATCCTCCGCCTGCGGCACTGGCATCCCATATGAGCACCAGTTCTAGTTCAGGCTGCTCCTCTTCCAGTCCAGCTCTCTGCTATAGCCTGGGAAAGCAGTAGAGAATGTCCCATGCTTGGGTCCCTGCACCCGTGTGGGAGACATGGAGGAAGCTCCTGGTTCCTGGCTTCGGATCAGCGCAGCTCCGGCCGTTGTGGCCATCTGGGCACTGAACCAACGGAAGGAAGACCTTTCTCTGTCTCTCCCTCTGACTATCTGTAACTCTACCTCTCAAATAAATTTAAAAAAATCTTAAAAAAAAAAAAAAAAAAAAAAAAAACACCGGCAATTCTGTTCTTTGTCCTGGAATGAGACATTACCTTATCAAAACTGCTTGCTGCAAACACAACCCTGAGAAATGTCTTGGTTAACAGTGCTCAAGACCTACTTCCTTGCTACCCAGCAGGGATGCTCAAGGCCCATGGCAGACTACCTCACTCAACAAGCACATCTCTGGTTCTACATGTTCTTACCTGAACCTGAATTTTTACAATGGTACCCCGTCTTCATGCCAGAATTGTCAGGTTTGTAGCCTATTTTATCCTGTTTATAACCTAACAAGTTAGCCTATCACTATTTCATAGATGAGTCAGAGAAAAAGATCCTGTACTCTTGCCATACCCAGCAGGAATATACATAGATACTCAGTGTCCATGGAGACTGCTTCTTCCAACAATAACCAAAAACATTAGCTACTTAAATACATTTATCATACTTACTCAAGAAGTACTCTGTCAACGGCCACATTAGTAGAAGAAGAAATCAAAAGTTTCCATGGTCTTGCATTTCCAACTGTAGAAGTTTCACTCTTTTCAAACAGCTGTACAAAGAACAAAATCACCACTGCCAGCAAATAACTCTTGCCTGCTCCAAAAACACCTAATTATTTTAAAGGAAAGGGAAAAAAATAAAGGCAATATCATTTAAAACATTTCAGAAAGCACAAGAAATATTTCAGGGTCATTGTGATGGTTAATTTTAAGTATCAACTTGACTGAGTTAAGGAATATCCCAAGCCTAGAAAAGTATTTTTGGGCATGTCTGTGTGTAGGTATTTCGCATCTCAGGGTCTCCAACCTGCAGACAACCTATTGTGGGATTTCTCTGCCTCCTTAATTGCATGAGTCAATTTCCTAATAAAGCCAGTGCTGTGGCATAGCAGGTAAAGTCGCTGTCTGCAGTGCCAGCATCCCATATGGGTGCAGGTTTGATACCCAGCTGCTCCACTTCTGATCCAGCTCCCTGCTAATGTGCCTGTGAAAGCAGCTGAAGATTGTCCAAGTCTTTGGGCCCCTGTACCCACATGGGAGACTTGGAAGAAGCTCCAGGCTCTTGGCTTCGGATCAGACCAGTTCTGGCTGTTGCAGCCATTTGGGGAGTGAACCAGTGGACGGACAGACCTCTTTCTTTCTCTCTGTCTGCCTCTGTCTCTCTGTAACTCTGCCTTCAAAATAAATAAATAAATAAATAATTTTTAAAAATTCCCTATCATCTATCTACAGACATATCCTATTGTTTCTCTCTAGAGAAACTTATTACTTCTATTTGCTTCTCATCTTCATTTAATTAATTTTTAAAAAAACTGAGTGCCTATATAAGCATAAGGAATAAATAACCAAAATATCTCTAACTTTAATGAGACCATATTCTACTTAATACAATATGCAAAGGAATAATGATGAAATAATATTATGAGTCACAGTGTTATGGCAACAGAGAAGGAAGAATATCTCTGCTTTGGTGGAGAAGAGAATGCTTCCTAAAAGTAAGAAATAGCAGAACAAACTCACCCAGTCTTTGTCCCTAAGATATCCAGACTGCTTAAAGAAAGGGTCATTCTAGGTAGAGGTATGACTAAGTATGTAGCTCTTAAAAGAACCTGAACAATTTCTATATGGCCTACAGCAAATGGGCAAGTAGGGGCTGTCATAAGAGTTCACAGGAGCTCTGCTTGCTACGTCTAAAAAGTCTGAATTTTGGGGCCAGTGCTGTGAAGTAGCGGGTAAAAGCCGTCACCTGTAGTGCCAGCATCCCATATGGGTACTGGTTTGTGTCCTGGCTGCTCCACTTCAGATCCAGCTCTTTGCTGTGGCCTGGGAAAGCAGTGTAAGATGGCCCAAGGACCCCTGCACCCATGTGGGAGACCCAGAGGAAGCTCCTGGCTCCTGGCTTCGGTATAGCTCCAGCTGCTACAGCTATCTGGAGAATGAACAAGCAAATGGAAGATCTCTCTCTCCCTCTCTGCCTCTCTGCAACTCTGCCTTTCAAATGAATAAATAAATCTTGAAAAAAAGAAGAAAGCCTTTACCTTAAAGGCCAGGGGAAGTCATTCAAGGATTTTTGGCTATGGGATTGATTTAGATTATGTTTTAGAAAAATTACTTAAGTTAAAATATGGAGAAAGGTAAAATTAAAGGTAAATCAATGAGAATGCTGTATGACATTATTCATAACAATAGTAAATATAAAATTTCCTAAGTGTTTCCCATCTGCCAGGCATCTAAGCCCTTTTCCTCTGTTAACTCACTTAGTTCTCTAATCCTATGAGGTAGATTCTGTTATCATTCCCATTTTATAGGACAGGAAATTAAAGCTAAGAGATAAGTAACCTATCCAAAATCATACAGCTAGGGGCCTAAACTTTCAGCCACTAGGTGATAAAGAATGTGATAAAGCCTTCAGTTGAGAGAGTGCAAGTGAACAGGAAAGAAAATTGCTATGAAAGTTGGGTAGAAGCTAGGTAGGACCCATCTGAGTGATGGATCTGATGGCAGCTCAGCAATCAGAAAGTAGAAGAGGGGCCGGTGTTGTGACAGTGGGTTAAGTTGCTGCTTGCAATGCCAGCATCCCATATTACAGTGCTGGTTCTGGTCCTGGCTACTACTCTTCTGACCCAGCTTTCTGTTAATGCACCTGGAAAGGTAGTGGAAGATGGCCTAAGTGTTTGGGTTCCTGCTAACCACGGAGTGATCCGGACTGAGTTCCTAGCTCCTGGTTTCAGCCTTTCCTAGACCTGGCTGTTGTTGCCATTTGAGTAGTGAACCAGTGGATGGATGATCTCTTACTCTGTCTCCTATCTCACTCTGTTGCTCTGCCTTTCATATGAGGAAAGAGAAGGAGGGAGGGGAGGAAAGAAAGGTGACAAGGGGGAAAGGAAAGGTGGGGAAGGGAACAAGGATTGAGAGAACCACTTAATCTTTGGATAAAGAATAATCTTTTTTTTTTAAAGATTTATTTTATTTATTTGAAAGGCAGAGTTACAGAGATGGAGACACAGAGAGAGATCAATCTTCCATCTGCTAGTTCACTCCCCAGATGGCCACAACAGCTGGGACTGGGTCAGGCTAAAGCCAGAAGCCTGAAACTCCATCTGGGTCTCCTATGTGGGTACAGGGGCCCAAACTCTTGGGCCATCTTCTGCTGCTTTCCCAGGCACATTATTAGGGAGCTGGATCAGAAGTTGAGTATCCGGGACTCAAACTAAGGCCCATATGGGATACCTGTATCATAGGTGGCAGCTTTATCTGCTATGCCACAGTGCCGGCCCCAAAAGTATAATCTTAAAATGACTTCACAGTATCTAGTCTGATCAGCAAGGTGGATGTGATGTAACTCCTCAAAATAAGGCAATATATAGGATCTGCTTTGGGCTAAAAGTCTGTCAGAAAATGAGCTATAGTGCTGACAGAACCCAGATAGAATACTCAGCTGTGAAAAGGAAAAAATAAAGTTCCTTCCCTTGCACAGCATCAGAAGAGGTAAGAATAGGTCTACACTTCGGTAAGCTGGAGAAGGACATGACACTGGAAGGAGTTTCTGTATTAATTCCATTTCCTGTTTCAGAGGCAAGATCCATTTCAGAGAGGGTAGAGAACAGGCAAGGAAGGGGTGAGATAATGAAGGTTACAATAGCTGCTATGAAGGATGGAAGAGTAAGCTGACCAGGAACTAATAAATGCCTCTTAGGTGGCTCTATGGTGCAATGGATAGCACATTGGACTTCTACAAATGCCCCTGAACAAATTTAAAGTCTACTCCCAATTGTAAAATACACTGGCATCTAGATCATTTGAGTACTTTACTAATGATAGTATAATGCTACTCATTCATCAGATATGCTGCTAATTCCCCATTTTACGGTAGTCACTTCAACTCCATTATAACAGTTTACTAAAGTGGATTCTGGGCTCAGGTTACTAGATTTATTCTGGAAACTTTTCTGATTAGGAAATTACACAAAGGACCATAATAAGCTGCAAAAGATTACATGAGGTATATTTACTAGAACTGTTTTCTTTCTTGCTTCTTACCATGTATGATTGTGATAGGAAGGATGTGGTTCTTCAGTTCCTTCACTTCTTCAAGACTTTCATGGGAAGCCATCATCTGGGCTATTTGAATTAGAGCTGTTGCTTGATCCTCATTTAACTTGTGTACCTGAATTAACTCATGAGCTAACTGCAATGATGCTCCTTGGCTGAGTAGTTGAAATTTTGTGTTGATATGTGCAAATGCTGGTGGGATAAATTTTCTCTTACTGACTCTCTTGTTGCTAAGTGTGCTTGATGGAGACCTAGTAAAAGAGCAGCAAATAAAATCAAAGAAAACTAGAGATTTTTAAAATAAATGACATGTATCTACTCATAACTTAGCCTTCAGTTTATACAAATCAGAGAAGAGCATTTTATTATAGGAACAAATGGATACATATCCCAATGTGAAGGAGACTGGAAGAGAAATAACATTTGTTCAGTATCTACTATGTGCTGGCACAGTGTTAAACATTTTATACATTAATTAATATAATATTGATAGTAATACCAGGAAATAACCATACCAAATAGAGACACATAATATTAATTTTCCCCCCCCAAAACCACACCATTATTAAGAAGTGGACTGGATGGGGGTGGGTAGGAGGGGGGCTGGTGCTGTGGTGAAGCAGGTAAAGCCACCGCCTGCAGTGCTGGCATCCCACATGGGTGCCAATTTGAGTCCAGGCTGCTCCACTTCTGATTCAGCTCTCTGCTATGGCCTGGGACAGCAGTAGAAGATGGCCCAAGTCCTTGGGCCCCTGCGCCTGCATGGGAGACCTGGAAGAAGCTCTTGGCTCCTGGCCTCAGATCAGCACAGCTCCGGCCGTAGCAGCCATTTGGGGAGTGAACCAGCAGATGGAAAACTTTTCTCTCTCTTTCTGTCTCTCTGTAACTCTGTCTTTCAAATAAACAAATAAATCTTAAAAAAAAAAAAAAAAAAAGATAGAAGAAGAAGTGGACTAGGGTCAGTGCTATGGTACAGTGGGTTAAGCCACTGCTTGCAACACTGGCATCCCATATGGGCACCAGTTAAAGTGTTCCACTTCTGATACAGCTTCCTGCTAATGCACCTGGGAAAAGGGTAAAAATGGCCCAAGTTCTTGGGTCCCTGAACCCAAATATCTGGGAGACCCAGATGGTTTTCAGGGCTCCTTGTTCTGTCCTGGTCCAGCCCTGGCTGTTATAGCCACTTGAGGAATAAACCAATGGATGGAAGATCTGTTTCCCTCTCTGCCTCCACCTCTTTGTCTGGAACTCTACCTTTTAAATAATGAAATAAATCTTTAAAAAAAAAAAAAGAAGTGGACTGTCTTAGATAATCAATGCAATCTTTATTTCAGAAAAACTGCAATAAATATACTGTTTTATTTCCACTTCTAAAAAGGTTAAATCCATTTCAGACTGTATAAACATATAATGGAATAATAAGGCTATTTATTTATTGTAACTGGAATTTCATTGTGCTGAAATACATAATATAGATAACATTCTAAATTGGAAAACAAATTTTTTTCTATCAATTATTACCCTCAATGTACTATCACTTCCTACTTTTAAAAAGGGGACCCCTGGTGCTTAAGAAATTAAAAATAAGATGCTGCCATTATGGAACAGCTGGTTAGGCTGTTGCTCGTGACACCTGTATCCCATATTGGAATGCTGGTTCAAATGCTGGCTGCTCTACTTCTAATCCAGCTTCCTGCTAAACATGCCTGGGAGGTGGCAGATGATGGCTCAAGTAATTGGACCCCTGCCACCCACGTGGCAGAGAGACTCAGATGGATTTCCTAGCTGCTGGCTTTGACCTAGCCCAGTCTCGGCTATTGTACCATTTGGGGATGAAACCAGCAGATAGAAGATCTCTTTCTCCCTTTCACTCTCCCTCTCTCTCTCTGATGTTCAGCTTTTCATATAAAAATAAATAAATATTTCTTAAAAAAAAGAAATTAAAAGATATGGGCAATTTAAAGAATAAAATTAGTATTAATAAACACAGTGAATTCAACCTATATTTTTCTTTCAATGGTAATATGAAGTACAAAAACTCAAAAGATGAATAAAACAATAAAATCAAAACTGAAACGATCATTAAGAAATTAACCCTTGAGAAGTAGAAAAAAATTAAAGTAATATTTGAGCCCAAAATATAACAAATAATGAATAGATGGGTGGATGACACGATGAATATTTCCCATTCTCTTTTTAATTGCTGATATAGTAATCTCATATTCTGAAAGATAATTATAGTTGCACACTTATACTCACTTTTAGTTACCATTTTTAATACTAATGAGCCAAAGGTAAATGATGACTTACATTGTTAACAGGTACTGCGTTAGAGGTAGGGTAGCTGGATTAAAGTAGTCTTGAATGTTTTTCAAAGTGGTCAGCTCAGTGCTAGCATTACAGACCAATAATGCATGGACCATAACTGTGAATAGAATGCAGGAAGCTCACATTTGAATGTAAATAAAATGGACCATGAAAACTACGCCTCAAATAGCCATATATGTGAGAGTTCAGTTACTGAATGAATCACATGACATAAATCCATAGGTAAATGCAGAGGTCCTCAAACTTTTACCCATTAAATTTCTATCCTACCTGCTCACTCACTTTATATATGGATACCCAAAAATTGTAAAATTTAAATAAAATTTGTAAAGGCAGTTGCCTTTACTCAGCACACCATTTGTGCTGTATAATGGTATTTGTGTAATTTTCATCTGCTTACATTTCTTTCTCAATTATTTTATAGAAGTATACAGAAAATTATAAAGCAAATGGTGATGGAACTGCAACAAAAATGAAAACAGTCACATAAAAAGTGACAAATATATACTTAATTAGGCTCTTATTGGACTTGTAAGGTTGGCTGACTTGCTTTGCTCATTAAGAAAGAAAAAAATTAAAAGGTAAAAACACTCATAAAATACTAAAAATATGTCAAGAAATACTGTATATTTAATTAGGTATAGGTGAAATTTAACCATCAGAAATAATTACGGAGATTGAAATGTATACAGAAATCTGTAGATTCATAGAACTAAACAGCAAATTCAGCTTACTAAAGGTTTCTTTATTAAAAAAAAAAAAAAAGAAAAAGAAAAAAGGCTGGAAGTATACTGCCTTACAAAGAATTTCTCAAGACAGATGATAAGGTATTCTTAAACCAAAAATCAAACCTGCCTGTTCAACCCCTTACAAAATCTCTTGTAAAATCTGCAAGACCTTCTTAATGTGATAGCAAACTGTTTATTAAATGTACAACAAATTAAGGGAATTAGAACTGAATATAAAAATTGTTTTAGAAAATTCTAATTTTTATGTTTAATGTTTATATTTTTTAAATTCTGTTATATACTGTGTAAAATTCAACTTCAACAAAAATGTAAGTGGTGGTTCAAGATTTCATTATACTGTCAGTCTTATGGGACATGAGCTGCAGAAATCTTTATATATTTAACTCATATACACATTTTCAGAAGCATATGGAACGTAAGAGTAGGAATTAGAGGTGGGTGCTTTTTGTTGGGTTTAATCTAACAATCTCATATGCAGCATTCTTGCTGAAAGTGCATCCTATGTTTATCGTTCTTTTTAAAATATAAATTAAGCCCAGGACAGGCAGGGCCTGTGCTATGCTCCTCATAAGCAGGAAGCAGCTACAGAAGATAATGATGATTCTACACCCTCAACAGCCCTTAGGATTAAGGGAATGGGGTTTTTTGAGGGGGGAATGTTGTAGGTAGGCAGTCAGGATAAATTCGATTAGATTTGTGAGCTGGAAGACCACATCTTCACCACGCCCTCTGCGTGATCTCATCTCCTTACTTGACCCCACCTGTATGCCACCTGCCAATCAGGCTACATAACCACTTCCCGTTGGAAGTGGATAAAAGGCCTGGAACATGGTGGTCCTGGCCTTTTTTTCACCATTATTACCCTTTGCTGCCTATGCCTTCAGGCCGCCCGCTCCCTGCTTTCTTGCTTGCATGCTTGCTGCACATAACTGGCTCCTGGCCAGCTCTCTGCTTGGTATGGACTCCAACTTAGTCTCTGAACTTTTCTTTCTCCCTTAGATAGAGCCCCCACTCTCCCATGCATTTCTCTCACTGAATAAAATCCTTAAAACTTAAAAAAAGTGTGTATATACATACATATATATTTATATATATACACACATATATATAAATTAAGATGGACATGGCAATACTTACTGTTAGTGGGCCAATTAGAAGGGAAATAGCCTTTCAAAGGCAGTAGCTCAACCTCATTGAGAGATGATGGTCCAAAGAAAGCACTACATGCAATGAAGGTATCCAGCTCAAAGTCGAGGGTTTTTGAAACTACCCAAAGGTCATCTAAAAAGACAAACATTTTTTTTCCAGTTTTACTGATGTGTGATTGACAAAAAAAAATTGTGTATATTTATGAGTAAGGTATACAACATGGTCCTTTTAAAAAAATTTATTTAGTATTATGATCAAATTAGTATTACAATTAGCAATCAACAACATGAATACAAAAAAAAAATAACATTAGACATACACAAATACTGTCTAAAACAAGTCTTTGTAGCAGTTAGGCCCTGCCACCACTGTGTTTGGCTGAATTCACAAAACTGTTGTAGTCTGTAGCTTCCCTGTCACTTCTCTGACTCTCCTCTACCAGGTTTTATTTCCTGGCAATTATTAAAACTTTCTGTTACTGCTACTGCTAGACTGGTCATAGTCACCTTGATTTCACAATTTGGCAAAACACTGGCCTCTGCTGCCATAGAAGTACAGCTTCGCCTTCCAAAGTTGCCTCCCTTCATGGGTCTGAAATGTAAAGCTCAATGGTTGTAACTGCCAAAATCACCATAACTTCCACTGCCTCCAAAACTGACTCCATCGTTACCAAGTCCATTGCAGTCGTCCCCATTACCACTATATCCTCCACCACCTCGGTTACTACCAAAGTCACCACAACTATAGACGTTTCCTCCACAACCAAACTTGTCATCACCACCAAAATAACCTCCTCCACAAGCACCACCGAAGTTTTCAGAACCACTGCAAACTCTGTGTGGACAAAGCACTAACCATCTCTTGATTCACTGGAGCTTTCCTTAAGTCACAGTCAGAACTTTTCACAGTATGGTATGGATAATGACCTTTTTTAAAAAAAATATTTATTTACTTATTTGAAAGGCAGAGTTATGGAAAGGCAGAGAGAGAGAGACAGAAAGAGAGAGAGAATAGTCTTCCATCTGCTGGTTCACTCCTCAAATGACTGCAATGGCAAGAGTTACATCGATCTGAAGCCAGGAGCCAGGAGCTTCTTCCAGGTCCCCCATGTAGGTACAGGTGCCCAAGAACCTGGGCCATCTTCCACTGCTTTTCCAGGCCATAGCAGAGAGCTGGATTGGAAGAGGAGCAGCCGGGACTCGAATCAGTGCCCATATGGAATGCCGGCACTGCAGGTGCAGCTTTACCCGCTATGCCACAGTGGCAGCCCCATGGATAACAATCTTAACCACAGAGTCACAGTAGTTAAAGAACACAAAAGCAAAGCCTCTCTTCTTGCCAATGCCTTGGTCAGTCATGATCTCAATCATTTTGGTTTTTCCCATATGGCTCAAAATAATCTCTGAGCTGCTGTTCTCCAGTGAGGTTTGGTAAATTTTTAAAAAATTTATTTTATTTACTTGAAAGGCAGAGTTACAGAGAGAAAGAGAAGCCAGTGAGGAAGGGAGGGAGGAAGGGAAACAGAGTCATCTTCCATTCACTGGTTCACTCCTCAAGTGGCTGTAACATCCAGGGCTGAGCCAGGCCAAAGCCAAGAGCCTGGAACCCCATCCTGGTCTCCCACGTAAGTGGCAGGGGCCCAAGGAGTTGCGCCATTTTCTGCTGCTTTCCCAGGCATATTAGCAGGGAGCTGGATCAGGAGCAGAGCAGGGACTCAAACTAGTACCCATATGAGATATCAGCATTCTAGGTGGTGGCTTAAGCAGTTGTGCCACAGCCCTGGCCTCTCTTCAGTGGGTTCTGTAATATCACTAACATCTGCTTCACAATTAGGTGGGCCTCCTGGTCTTTGAGACTCCTGAGTCAGCCTTCTTATGTTTCATAACTCTTCCATCCACCTTGTGCGGCCTTGCTTTTATGACTGCATCACATCCCTGATGGCCCAGGGGACAAACCCAAAGCCCCTTGAGTGCTGGCTGTTTAAATCTCTCATCACTTCACAGTCCTTGAGTAAACCCCATTATGCAAAATGGTTGCACAGATTCTCCTCAGTTGTTTCAAAGCTCATCTCTCTGAGGAAGAGCTTCTACAGCCATTCGACCTCTTTAGGAGACTGAGTTAATGATTCTCACAATCAAAATACCTAATATACCTGCCATGATAGTTATCTTTTTGTGTGTTATGTAGTGAGAACACGTAAGATCTACTCCCTTAGCAAATTTTAAGTAGAAATTATTATTAACTATATTTAATGTGCTGTATATTAGATATTCCTCTTTTAACTAAACATTTGTACTTTTTATTTGCAGCTCCCCATTTCATGCACCCCCACAGTCCCTGGCAACCACCATCCTCCTCTCTGTTTCTCTGTTTGACTATTATAGATTCCACATATTCAAAGGTACTTTCAGAATTTCATGAAAAAATAGAATTAAAAGATATGTTTATTTGGTGCAAAATATAATAAAGTCCATACATATTCTTTTCATAATATAAATTTTTCATGAACTTTTTGAAGGTGCCCTCATTTGTGATATCATGCATTATTTGTCTATGTATGGCTTATTTCACTTAACAAAATATCCTCCAAGTTCATTCATGTTGTTGCAAATGAAAAAATTTCTTTCTCTCTCTCTTTTTTTTTTTTTTTTTGAGATTTCTTTATTTATTTGAAAGACAGTGTTACAGAGAGGCAGAAGCAGAGAGAGAGAGAGAAGTCTTCTATCTGCTGATTCACTCCCCAGATGGTCGCAATGGCTGCAGCTGTGCCAATCCAAAGCCAGGAGCCAGGAGCCTCTTCCAGGTGTCCCACACAGGTGCAGGGGCCCAAGGACTTGGGCCATCTTCTACTGCTTTTCCAGGCCACAGCAGAGAGCTCGATCAAAAGTGAAGCAGCCAGGACTCGAACTGGCGCCCACATGAGATGCCAGCACTACAGGCACGGCTTTACTCACTATGCCACAGCACCGGTCTCCTTCTCTTTAAATGTTGAATATTCCATTATGTGTGAATGCATGTATTTGTGTGTTTATCATTATTTCTTTATCCACTCATCCACTGAAGGACATTTAAGTTGTTTCTATATCTTGGTTATTTTGAGTAATGCTCTTGGAATGCAGATAAACTTCTTTAAGATAGTGATTTCATTTCCTTTGGATATATACTCAAAAGAGCGATTGCTGGGTTATATGGTCGTTCTATTTTTAGTTTTTGATAAAAGTGCTATACTGTGCCAATTTACATTCTCATCAACAGTGTACAAGCATTTCATTTTTTCCATATTCTTACTTGCTATTTTGTCTTTTTGATATTAGCCATCTAACAGGTTTCAGGTGGTTTTGATTTGCACTTCATTGATGATTAGCGATGTTGAGTATGCCTTTATGTACATGTTAGTCATCTGTAGCTCTTCTTTGAGAAAATGTTCATTGAGGTCCTTTGTGCATTTCTAAACTATGTTATTTGTTTTCTTACTATTGATTTATTTGAGTTTCTTATATATTTTGCATATTAACCCCTATCAGATAAATGGTTTGTAGATAGTTCCTTCCATTCTGTAGGCTGCCTTTTCACACTCTGTTGTTTCCTTTGCTATGCAGAAGCTTTTTAGTTTGATAAATCCTATTTGTCTATTTTGCTTTTTCTTCTTTTAAAGATTTTTTTAATTTGAAAATCCATAGAGAGGAGAGAGGATTGGGGAGTGAGAGATCATCCATCAGCTAGTTCACTCTCCAAAAAGCTGGAATGGCTGAGGCTGGGCCAGGCCAAAGCCAGGAGCCAGGAGCTTCCTGCAGGTCTTCCATTGGGGTGGCAGGAGTCCAAGGACTTGGGCCATCTTCCACCACTTTCCCAGGCACATTAGCAGGGAGCTGGATTGGAAGTGGAGCAGCAGGACTTAAACCCATATGGAATAACAGCACTGCAGGAGGCAGCTTAACCTTCTACACCACATCACTGTCCCAAATTTTTTAAGTTATATTTACTTTTGTTGCCCATGTTTTTAGGTTTATATCCAAAAATTCCTTGCCCATAAGACTACTGTCTTAGTCTGTTCAGGCTGCTACAACAACATACCTTATACTGGTGTACTTCATAAATAATAGAATTTTATTTCTCATGGTTATAGAAGCTAGGATGTCCAAGGAACTAGCAGATCTAGAGTCCAGTGATGGTCTACTCCTGCCTCATACCTGGAACTTCTTGCTGTGTCTTCATTTGGCAGATGAGGCAGAAGCTGGGTCCTCACATAACTGAAGGATCCAAAGGCACTAGGGAGTTCCCTTCAATTCCTTTAATAAGGTCACTAATCCCGTGCATGACGGCAGAACCCTGGTGATATAATCACCTCCTAAATATTTCATACTCTCATATTGTAATTATGTTTTAACATATGAATTTTGGAGGGTGGAGGTCAAGACATTCAGACCATAGTAACTGTCAACTATGCTGCAAAAGATTAGTATTGGACTCAGTCCAGGCTTAAAAAAAAATTACCAGGGCTGGCGCTGTGGCGCAGATTAATCCTCCGCCTGCAGCGCAGGCATCCCATATGGGTGCCGGTTCTAGTCCCGGATGCCTCTCTTCCAATTCAGCTCTCTGCTATGGCCCAGGAGAGTAGTAGAAGATGGCCCAAGTGCTTGGCCCCCTGTACCCACGTGGGAGACGGGGCTTCGGATAGGCGCAGCGCCAGCTGTAGTGGCCATTTGGGGAGTGAACCAATGGAAGAAGACCTTTCTCTCTGTCTCTCTCACTGTCTGTAACTCTACCTGTCAAATAAATTAAAAAAAAAAAAATAAGAACAACTTCCTGCATAGAAGTTTCCGCAAGAGGCTACATTACACATTTTTTTTTCCTGAATTAGTACCACAACTCAAACATTTCCCAAAAATGTTCAATGAAATTTTTGAATAAAAAACAAATTCTAAAGGCTTCCTGGTTCTAGTTCCAACAAAGATGATAAATTAGTTTGAGCAGTGGGCCCCTTCCTAGAGGAAACAGAAAAAGAAGCAGAGAAAACTACAGAAACTGTCTGGAGTAAGAGGGGCTGTTTTGAATCGGAGTGTCTGAGCCTAGAGTGGTTTTGGTCCAGGGTAGAAGGCAGCCTGGGGAGGGCTGCTGAGGAGGCAGGGATCAAAGCTGGTTGAGGAGACACAGGAATTCTGTCCTTTTTTTCTTATCCTATCCTCCACCCAACTATACTGGGACAACTGGGCCATATCCACCCAACAGGCACTTCTCACTACTGGTCCAGAAAGCCCAGAAAATACATCAGGGTGGCAATGAAAGCCCTGTGCTGTAAGAAGCAGAAAACAGGTACTATCCAATGGATCAACAGACAGTCTCTACCCAACCTCTACTTTTCCAGTCCCCCAGGGCTAAAGAATCTGCTTTCCAGCAAAAGATTCCTCTTTATGTTTCTTCTCCCTTTATTCAAAAGGGTTTGGATGTCATTTCAGGGGTTGCTTTGTGGGTAACAGTGGTTTTCTGGTGCCAGGGGCTTTCTATTCTATAGCTTAGCTACACTCCCAATTCCCTGAGCTCACTGGAGCTGACCAGACTGGATCCCATACGTATTAACAGAAAGAAAATCTGATGCCACCAGGGAAAAGTGAAAAATAATAATAAGATATCTGAAGAACACAGACTTCATCAGTGAAATATAATGGAATATAGATTCCTACAGAAAAGGAAACACCAGAACAGATGGACAAAGAATTTAAATTTAGCTAGTAAAGAGAAGAAAAGTAGAGAAGATAGTAGCTATGTAAAATAATGACAAAATAAAAAAGAAATGAATGAAAAATATTAAGCTGGAAAAATATGGCAGTTGAAGTAAGGTTACAAATGGTAAACAGCCAAGTGGACACACTTGAATAAATGAGCAATATTGAGGACTTTTCTAAGAAGAAAGAAAGGACAAAAACCCAGAAAATATAAAACTTGAGACTAAAAATAAAGAGATAAAGAGGAAGATTATTTGAAATTACAATGAAGATCATTTTCTAAGAATTAAAAAAAAGATAAAGGACTTTAGATTTAAAAGACAATAGTATTACCAAAACGAGAGAGAAAAAAAAAGCCCACAGTTAAACACAATTGTGAAGAAATAAGACTATCAAAACCACAGAGAAAATCTGAAAGCTTTCAGCAAGACAGAGAAAATAATATACATAGGAACCAGTCAGAATGTCATCAAACTTTTTTCAGTAGCAATAATGAATGTAAGAAGATAACCAAGCATATGAAATATTAAGTTAAAACATACAAAATCTCTAATAGGTGTTCTGATAGGGTAAAAGTATTAAAGGCAAAGAACTTAGAACCTGGAATTTTATATGTAACCAAACTAACATCCAAAGGAAGATAGGAAATAGATTCATAATAACCCAAAAGTCACATGTTCAGAGTAATACTATTCAAAGTAGCCTGTCCTCAACAGTTTATTGTTATTATTATTATTATTTTATTTGACAGGTAGAGATAGAGACAGTAAGAGAGAGAGAGAGAGAGAGAGAGAAAGGTCTTCCTTCTGCTGGTTCACTCCCCACATGGCCGCTATGGCCAGCACTGTGCCGATCCGAAGCCAGGAACCAGGTGCTTCTTTCTGCTCTCCCACACGGGTGCAGGAGCCCAAGGACTTGGGTCATCCTTCACTGCCCTCCCGGGCCACAGCAGAGAGCTGGACTGGAAAAGGAACAACTGGGACTAGAACCCAGCACCCAAATGGGATGCTGGCATCACAGGCAGAGGATTAACCAAGTGAGCCACGGCGTCGGCCCCCAGTTTATTATTTGTTTGCAACAGGAAATTTGTGCTAGAATGTACTCCAACAAATAAACATAATATGTCCTTCATTCAGAAAGTCTTGCTACAAATAAAACTTAGTTGAGCTGAATGCCTGCTTTATAACAAAGGTGATTTACATTCTGGAGTAGCTCATCTCCTTTCTCTGGAAACCACTAAGTTTGTGGACCTTAGTTTGCAGACCATATATTGAGTAGCACTAATCTACTATCAACTGAGCAGGATGGAGGACAGTTAAGGAAAGCATTCTGGAGGCAGAATCAAAGGATGAATATTTTCTAAGTGCTTGTTTTATCAAGGATAAGACTTAAGTATCAATTTTTTAAATGGCAAGGAAGGATAAAAAAGCATAGAAAAAGTGGCATAAAATAATTAAGATTATAGAAACATAACTATTATTATAATTAATTATTACAAATTTAACTAATGGCCTTATTCTATTTATAAGCTTTTTTTAAAATTAAGGCATAGTCTGTCTATAAGGGAAACATTAATAATATAAGAAAACACAAAAGAAGAAAAATCAGAAAAAGACTTCCAAGTTAAGTACTGGTCAAAATAAACTTGATAAATACACATATTTATTATGCCTTAAGAAAAAGATATTAGAAATGGTGAAAGTCTCCGCATGATGATAAAACTTCCAATTTACCAAGGAGATAAAAGTGATTTAAAATATATGCAGGGTCTTCAAAAGGTTCATGAAAAATGCGTATTATGAAAAATACCTATGCATGGATTCCAAAATTTTGCAGCAAAATAAACTCATCCAAATTTGTTATAGCATACCTGAAAAGATTTAGCCTGAGGCACTAAGAAGGCTAAGTCATCACTTTCAAAAGGATTGCTTAGCTAAGCAATATGAATTCTGCTGTAACTGATGTAAGAACAACCACCAAATTTATAGAAAAGCCTGGGTGGAAGAACAGTGAAATCACTGATGCTTTATGAAAGTTTATGGAGACAATGCTCCAAAGAAATCAGCAGTTTACAAAATACATAACTTGTTTTAATAAGGGACAAGATGATAGTAAAGATGACAAAAGCAAAGGTCATGGCAACAATTTTTTGGGCTGCTCAAGGCATTTTGCCCACTGGCTTTCGGAGGGCCAAAGTATAACATCTGCTGTTTTAAGAAAATAAGCTAGAGCTTTAGCAGAAAAATGCCCAGAAAATTTTCACCAGAGAGTTCTTCTCCATCATGATAATACTCTCTCATCAAACATGGATAATTTTGTGAGAATTTCATTGGTAAATAATTAGGCCTCAAACTTAAAGTCCTGATTTGACTTCTTCTGATGTTTTTTTTGCTTAAAAAGATCTTCACTGGGCACCCACTTTTCTTCAGTTAATAATATAAAAAAAAAGACTGAGTTGACATGGCTAAATTCCTAGGACCCTGAGTACTTTAAGGATGTATTAAAAAGCTGATATCATCACTTATAAAAGTAACAGAGCTTATGTTGGCAAGCAAAGCTTATATTATTTTTATCTTTAATTTCATTTTCTAAGAATTTTTCTAAGTCTTCTCATCTATGTACCTAATAAAATTACCTCAATACATACAAAAAGTACAAAAAGAAAAAAGCAATAAAATAACAGGAAGAAAGTATACCACAGAGGAAGACTTCACTTCATCTCCCTTGATTATTGATAATTGACAAAAAATTGTGGAGTACAGACAATCTAAAAAATACAAGCAATAAGCTTGATCTGATGCTTAAAGAGTTCTGTATCTAACAACTAGAGAAAGTATGCATTTCTTACATACTGTACATTAGCAACACCTTAAAAACTTTAATGAAGGGCCAGTATGGCAGTGTAGTGGGCAAAGTTGTCGTCACCTGTAATGCAGGCATCACATACAACTGCCAGTTCACATCCCGGATGCTCCACTTCTGATCCACCTGCCTCCCTGCTAGATCCCTAGGAAAGCAGCTGAAGATGGCCCAAGTGATTGGGCCCCTGCCACCCATGCGGGACATGTAGATGAAGCGCCTGGCTCCTCACTTCAGCCTGGCTCAGCTCTGACCATTGTGGTCAACTGTGGAGTGAACCAGCAAATGAGATGATCTCTCTCTCTCTCTCTTTCTCTCTCTCTCTAACTTTTTCAAATAAATAAAAATTTTAGAAAACTTTAATGAATTAAAAAAAGACTCTGCCTATACTGTAACTAAGTCAGATGTTAACTTTAAAAATAACAGAAATTCTCTATATATTTGAATATTAAAATAGATGCCAACGAACTCATGAATTAAAGAAGAAATCATAAAAAATCTAAAACAATCTGAATTATAATGAAAAAATACTTCAGCAAAACTAGAATGATACTTTGAGGGAAATTTACCACCTTCACAATTATATAAAAGGAAAGCTCTAGCTGGGATTCCTGCATCCCATATAAGAGTCCTGGCTCTGCTCTTGATTCCAGTCTCCTACTAATATGTGCACCCTGAGAGGTAGTAGGTGATTACTCAAGTACTTGGGTCCCTGCCTCTACATGGGAGACTTGGATAGAATTCTCTTCTGTGGCTTCAGCTTGGCCCAGTCACAGATGTTTTCAGCATCTGAAGAGTGAACTGATGGGTTGGAGCTCTTGTTCTCCTTCTGCCTCTTAAATAAATAAAATTTTTCAAAATAGGCAAGAAGAAAGAAGAAAGCTTCCATATTAATAACCTAAATATACACCTCCAGATAGATTAAGATAGAAGAAGATCGTAGGAGCAGGTGTTGGGGTGCAGCAGGTTAAGCTATCAGGGGGATGTCCACAAAACATATCAAAGTACCTGGGACTGCATTCTACCTCTATTTCCAATCCAGTTTCCTACTGATGTGGGGGAGGCAACAGAAAATGGCCTAAGTCCTTGGATTCCTGCCACCCACATCCTGGATTCTGGATTCAGCCTGACCCAACCCTGGCTGTGGTAGGCATCTGGATAGAGAACCAACAGATGAAAAATGTCCCCTGTTTCTCCCTCTGTCACTCTACCTTTTGAATAAATAAATAAATCTCTTAAAATATTTTAAAGATGTCATTCCTCTTCAACTATATACAATTTCAACCAAAATCCCAACAAATTTTTTTCACAAAACTTAATAGATGATTCTAAGACAAATGGAAGAGTGGAAGGCCAAGAATAGCCAGGTTACATCACAGAACAGGGAGGGGAAGCTTGTATTATCTATATCAGTATTTATGAAAGTATAGGGCCAGTGCCGCGGCTCACTAGACTAATCCCCCGCCTTGCGACGCCGGCATACCAGGTTCTAGTCCCGGTCAGGGCACCGGATTCTGTCCCAGTTGCCCCTCTTCCAGGCCAGCTCTCTGCTGTAGCCAGGGAGTGCAGTGGAGGATGGCCCAAGTACTTGGGCCCTGCACCCCATGGGAGACCAGGAGAAGCACCTGGCTCCTGCCATCGGATCAGCGCGGTGCGCTGGCCTGGCCGCAGCGCGCCAGCCACAGCGGCCATTGGAGGGTGAACCAACGGCAAAGGAAGACCTTTCTCTCTCTCTCTCTCACTGTCCACTCTGCCTGTCCAAAAAAAAAAAAAAAAAAAAGTATAGGAATTAAGACAGCATGGAAGTGGTACAAAGATATACCATTTTACCAGTAGAATAAAATACACAAACCAGGGGCCAGAGTTGTGGCACAGTGGCTAAGGCCACTGCCTTTAATGCCAACATCCCATAAGGGCACTGGTTCGTGTCCCAGCTGCTCCACTTCCAATCCAACTCCCTGTCAGTGATCTGGGAAAGCAGCAGAAAATGGCCCAAGTGCTTGGAACCCTGCCACCCATGTGGGAGACCTGAAAGAAGCTCCTGGCTCCTGGCTTTAGCGTGGCCCAGCTCTGGCCTTTGGGGTCATCCAGGGAGTGAACCAGTGGATGTAAGATCTCTCTTTAACTCTTTCAAATAAATAAGTAAATATTATATATATATATATATATAGAGAGAGAGAGAGAGAGAGAGAGTCCGTCCAGAATTAGGCCCATGGTATTATGAACTTAATTGACAGAGTTAGCATTCCAGATTAAAATTAAAAAAAAAAAGGACTAATCAATTAAAAAATGGTTACTGGAAGCAAGAAGTTGGCCTAGTGGTTAAGATACCTATGTCCTTCATCAAAGTACCTAGTCCTGGTGCCAGCTCTTAACTCCAGCTTCTTGCTAATGCAAATCCTGGGAGGCAGCAGTGATAGCTCAAGTAATCAGGTTCCTATCTACCCATTTGGAAGACCAATTAGTAATCCCAGCTCTCACCTTTGGTCCTAGCCCAGCCTCAACCACTGCAGGTATCTAAAGGTGAACTGGTAAATGGGAGCACACACTATAGATATGTCTTTCTCTCCCTCCCTTTCTCTCTTTCTCTCTCTCTACCCCCTGCCAAATAAATTTTAAAATGGTTACTATTCTAGTAAAACCAACAATTAAAAAGAAAAAGGTTAAACTGAATCCCTATCTCATACCACATACTAAAAAAAAAAAAATCTATTCCAAATGGATTGAAGATTTAAATGTCAAGACAAAACTTTAGGGCTGGTGCTGTTGCACAGAAGGTTAAAGCTTCAGACTGCAGTGCCAGCATCCCATATTCTTGTCCTGCTCCCTGGTAATGTGCCTGGGAAAGCAGTGGAGAATGGCCCAAGTCCTTGGGCCCTGCATCCATGTGGGAGACCAAAAAGAAGCTCCTGGCTACTAGCTTTGGCCTGGCCCAGTCCCAGTGATTGCAGCCATTTGGGGAGTAAACCAGCAGATGGAAGACCTCTCTCTGTCTCTACCTCTCCCTGTAACTCTACCTTTCAAATAAATAAAATAAGTCTTAAAAATGAAACAAACTTTAGAGCAGTGGAAAACTTAACAGAATTATTTTAGATCTAGGAAAAACTTAAAAAATAAGATACAAAAAAGCACTGTCATAAAAAGGACTAATTAGTCTGGACTTTTGTTTATCTAAAGCTAAGCAGACATTCACAATATAAATGGTCAACAAAGAATTAATCTGAAGACTAAATAAACTATATAAATAAAAAAGTTACTAAAAACCCAATAAATACTTGAAGAGCATTTCAACATCATCAGTGAGCAAACTAAAACCACAAGAGTAGTATTTTATAGGCATCTGAGTAGGTTAATCTATAGGATCTCTCCCATTTTGATAGCAGGAGTATAAGTTGATATGATCACTATGGAAATCAGTTTGGTACTACAATCTAAAGATGTGTTACATTTTCATACCCTGTTAACACAGCATTTTCATTCCTAGAGTATACCTAACTCTTGCACATCTATGACAATACAAAAACATTCATAGTTCACTATGCAGGATGGCAAATCTTAGAAACTCAAACAGCCATCAGTGATTGAATGAATGGACTATGGCATATTCACAGATTAAAATATTATGCAGTCAAAATATTAATCTAGATTTTATGTTGTAGACCAGTATCAAATAATATGGATAACTTGTAGCAATATACTAAGTAAAAAGGTAAATTCCAAAAGACTACAAACAGACTGATATCATTTTAATAAGGCTTAAGAAAACTAAAAATTTTAAATATGCTTTTTGGAAATCCATTTATATAAAACTACATATGAAAGAAAGCAAAATGTTGATGAATACAGCAATCAAAATAATTACCTTGGATTAGGAGGGACAAACAGATGAGTTAGTAGGATTACTTTAAGTTAAATAGTGGTGCTTTAACTTTTTTTTACTTAATTTTTTATTTATTTTTCATCTACTTGAAAGGCAAAGTGATAGAGACAGAGATAGCTTCTCTCTGCTGGTCCACTCTTCAAATGTTCACAACAGCCAGGACTAGGCCAGGTCAAAGAGAGGGCCAGTAACTCCATCCAGGTCTTCCCAGTGGTTGGCAGGGACCCAAACACTTGAGCCATTATCTGCTGCCTCCCAGGATACGTTAGTAGAAAGTGAGATTGGAAGTAGAGTAGCTGGGACTTGAACCAGCACTCTGATATGGGATGTGGGTGTACCAAGCAGTGGTTTAATCTGCTGCACTACAATGCCCATCCCTAATAACATGATGATAGAAAGGTACTAGATTTTGCTTTGATTATGGGTTCACACTTAACTACATAAAAATAAGCTGCTTGATAACTAATAACAAGAATAAGTCATACATCAAAGATAATGATTAATCCAATTTTGCACACCTAAGGTCTTTTAAAAAACTATTTTTAAAGCACTTTCCAAATACACAAAATTTGCAATCTAATATTATCAAACTGTGCAGACTCTAAAAGAAGGATCAATACACTCATTACAATCTCAGTTTATTTTTTATGTTATCAGAGTACAGCTGAATCAATATACTTATTCATTTGATGACAAGAACTTCATGTATATTTTAAACAAAATTAAACATCTTTTGGTATTCTCTTAGTAAATTTTTTTAAAAAGTCTTAAAATTTTGGCCGGCGCCGTGGCTCAATAGGCTAATCCTCCACCTTGCGGCGCCGGCGCACCGGGTTCTAGTCCCGGTCGGGGCGCCGGATTCTGTCCCGGTTGCCCCTCTTCCAGGCCAGCTCTCTGCTATGGCCAGGGAGTGCAGTGGAGGATGGCCCAGGTGCTTGGGCCCTGCACCCCATGGGAGACCAGGAAAAGCACCTGGCTCCTGGCTCCTGCCAGGATCAGCGCGGTGCGCCGGCTGCAGCGGCGGCCATTGGAGGGTGAACCAACGGCAAAAAGGAAGACCTTTCTCTCTCTGTCTCTCTCTCTCACTGTCCACTCTGCCTGTCAAAAAAAAAAAAAAAAAAAAAAAAAAGTCTTAAAATTTTAACAAGATCTTTTAGAAAAGGTCTAACTTAATAATTTACAATATATATTACTATTAAACTATACTTTAAAAATTATCTTTGGGGTCAACATTGTGGTGTACTGGATTAAGCTACAGTCTGCAATGCCAGCATCCCATGTGAGTACCAATTTGAGTCTCAGCTGCTCCACTTCTTATCCAGCTCCTTCCTAATGTGCTTGAGGAAGCAGCAGAAGATGGCTCAAGTCTCTAGGCCCCTGAACCTATGTGGGAGACCAAGACAGAATAAAGGACTCCTGGCTTCAGGCTGGCCCAGTCCCGGCCATTGTGGCCACTTGGAGAAAAAATCAGTAATGGAAGATATCTCTCTATCTCTCCTCCTCTCTCTCTGTAACTCTGCCTTTCAAATAAATAAATAAATCTTTAAGAATAAAAAATAAGTAAAAATTAAATTTAATATAAAGAATTTGTAGAGCTACATGTAACAGAGATACTAAGCAAAACTGAATCACCAACATGATCAGGTCAACTTACCTTTGCTATACACTGAAGAACATTCTTTCCTACTCAGCTTAAGATAAATTCTGCTTTTTGATTCACTGTAAAACTCAGGATTTACAGTAAACTTCTTTAGTTTCCCATGCTTTCTCTGAAAATCAAATCCTTTTCTGAAGAAAGAATAAAAATGAATATGAATATTAAGATAAAGATTTTTTAAAAATCTTTAAAATACAGTATGAAAACAAAAGGACCAGGGTTGTTTGTGTTTATATACTTTCATACACACATACAAAATATATTCTGTCAAAGGAAGAAAATAACAACCTTCACAGAACTGTCATCAATTTTAAGAGAGCCAGGAAAAGTATCAAAAAGATATAACATCTCAGTTTCTGTAACTGTAAAAAGGGAATAGTAGCTTATTCTCATTATCTCCATTTCTTACAGATTACTGTGATTATTTATTTGTTTTTGAAATATTTTATTTATTAGTGGAAAGACAGAGTTAGAGAAAGAAAGGGGAAGGCAAAGAGATCTTCTACCCACTTGCTCACTCCCCACAATGGCCAGGGCTGAGTCAGCCCAAAGCCAGGAACTTCATCTGGGTTTTGGGTGCAGGACTCAAGCCATCTTCTGCTGCTTTCCCAGGCACATTAGCTGAGGACTAGACCAGAAGCAAAGCCACTGTGACTTGAACTAGTGTTCATATGGGATGCCAGCTTTGCAGATGGCACCTTAAGCTGCTGTGCTACAACACCAGCCCTCATTTTGATGATTTAATGAAATAGATTATGGGGCCAGTGCTGTGGGGCAGTGGGTTAGAGCTTGGGCCTACAGCGCCACCATCCCATATGGGCTACTCCACTTCTGATCCAGCTCCCTGATAATGTACCTGCAAAAGCAGTGGATGGCCCAACGTCCTTGGGCCCCTGAATCCACATGGGAGACCCAGAAGAAGCTCCTGGCTCCTGGCTCCTGGCTTTGGATTGGGTCAGCTCTCTGGCTGTTGTGGTCATTTTGGGAGTGAACCATGGGATGGAAGACCTCTCTGTCTCTACCTCTCTCTGTAAACTCTGTCTTTCTAATAATAAAATAAATCTTAAAAAATAAAAAAGGAAGAAAAAGAACCTGGTAAGCACTTAGAAGACAGCATGGTATAAGTAACATCTCAATAATTTTTAATTAAATTATCATGTGAATGATCACTACATTTAGTTTTTGAGTAATCTCACCTTTATAAGACATATTTTTAAAAAGAAAATTCTATCATTTTATAAACTATGAAGTTCAGGTTTGTGAATGATCACTTACCTATTATCCTGTACTGCTAAAAATTATTCCTGAAGTTTGTTTGACAGGGTTTCCATTAGGATTGTGAATAACCTAGACTATACATAAAAATGGTTGCAAAAGTAGTATCCTGGTATTGCTAACACTGCTGGACATTTAGAGGGTGCCAAAATAACTTGAAAGACACATTTTACAGTTATAGAAACTGAAGGACTCTTTTAGATGATTTTCCTATCTAAATCTCTTCTAAAACTGATTATGACAGTTGCTATTCTGATGTAATTACAATTATTTGGTAACATCAAACCTACCTCACCAAAAGTTGACATTCCTCATACAGTGGTATCTTTTGACTTCTTAAGTATAAGCCAATACTCTTCATATCACTTAAAACCAAGCCAGATTGAGATTCTTTCTGTGATGAAAATCCTGGAGTCTCTTCCTCAAGCCACTTGAAAAATTTACACTGATTAGCTTTGGGTCCATCACATGTATAAAAGAGTCGACCCTAAGAGAAAAGATAGTAAAACCTAATAAGAAAAATATTTTTGCTTTTCTACTATTTTTGTGTTTTATTTGTCAAGGCTCCTATAAAAATTGTTTGGCAGTAAAGTACTCTAGTAAATTGTCACTATATTATATTATTCTAAGAATAAAAAAGTATTTGAATTTTTTTTAACTTTTATTTAATGAATATAAATTTCCAAAGTACAGCTTATGGATTACAATGGCTTCCCCCCCATAACTTCCCTCCCACCCGCAACCCTCCCCTTTCCCGCTCCCTCCCCCCTTCTATTCACATCAAGATTCATTTTCAATTCTCTTTATATACAGAAGATCAGTTTAGCATGTATTAAGTAAAGATTTCAACAGTTTGCACCCACATAGAAACACAAAGTGAAAAAATACTGTTTCAGTACTAGTTACAGCATTAAATCACAATGTACAGCACATTAAGGACAGAGATCCTACATGAGGAGTAAGTGCACAGTGACTCCTGTTGTTGACTTAACAAATTGACACTCTTGTTTATGGCATCAGTAATCACCCTAGGCTCTCGTCATGAGCTGCCAAGGCTATGGAACCCTTTTGAGTTCACCGACTCTGATCATATCTAGACAAGGTCGTAGTCAGAGTGGAAGTTCTCTCGTCCCTTCAGAGAAAGGTACCTCCTTCTTTGATGACCTGTTCTTTTCACTGGGATCTCACTCACGGAGATCTTTCATTTAGGTTTTTTTTTTTTTTTTTTTGCCAGAGTGTTTTGGCTTTCCATGCCTGTAATACTCTCATGGGCTTTTCAGCCAGATCCGCGTCAAGGTGGCATGTACCAATGCCATCTCACTAGTCCTGGTGATCAATTTCTGTTCACAATTGATCATAATGATAGGACTAAGAGCCAAAGGGAGCACATAAATAAGACTAGTGTCTGCAAATATTAGCTGATAGAATAAAAAAGGGAGAGAACGATCCAACATGGGAAGTGAGATACACAGCAGACCCATAGAATGGCAGATGTCCTAAACAGCACTCTGGCCTCAGAATCAGCCCGTAAGTATTTGAACATTAACAATAAATTTAAGATTTATTGTTTTTATGATGCAAAATGTTCACTATAGACAATTCAAGCTACTCTGACACAACTATAAGCAGTATCTTATGCATTTCCTTTTATTCTTTTCTCTCACATAACATATACAAATACATACACACACAAGAATACATAAATATATATTTTTTAAAAAACTCAGATAATAATACATTTCCTACTCTGTAACCAGCCCTTTTCTCTAACAACATAATATGAGCATGAAATCATATCATTGAATGATCTTAAAAAGAAAGCAGACTTCAGTCACTATATAACATTTAATTATATGGTTATACTATTTTTATTAATTCCTGCTTTAGACAAATTTTATTTATTTATTTTATCTCTAACTGATATATAAAAGTTATTCATGTGGTACCACATGTTTCTACACATGTATACAGTGTGGAATATCCAGTCAAGGTATACATATCTGTCTCCTCAAACATCTAACATTTCTTCCTGATGAAAACATCCTTCCTTTTAAGTTTTCTACTTTAAGAGAGAAATATATAGCACATTAACATTATCTATGGTCCTCTTACTGTGCCACAGAACACCAGAAGTTCTGATTACTATCTAACTATAATTTGATTAATCAACACTTTCCTATTCCTCCCTCAACTCCATTTTACCCAACATTTAAATTTGAATCCAAAGTTTACACCCTCAACTATTGATGAAATACAATATACAGACAGAAGAGGAAAATTGTATTACTAAGCACAGTCTTACAAATAAGTAAAAGTCATCTGTCAATCTGATTTCCTCCTAAATATATTACTAGCAATATAAGTTTAGTATTTTTTTTTTTTCCCAGCACCATTTATTGAATAGACTGTCCTTACTCCAGGAATTGGTTTTGGATCCTTGATCAAATACAGGTTTGCTGTAGATGTTTGGATTGATTTCTGTTGTTTCTATTCTGTTCCATTGGTCTATCCATCTGTTTCTGTACCAGTACCATGCTGTTTTGATAACAACTGCCCTGTAGTATGTCCTGAAA
Organism: Oryctolagus cuniculus; assembly: GCF_964237555.1. Classification (NCBI taxonomy): domain Eukaryota; kingdom Metazoa; phylum Chordata; class Mammalia; order Lagomorpha; family Leporidae; genus Oryctolagus; species Oryctolagus cuniculus. The sequence goes on along the minus strand of NC_091439.1, from coordinate 52,363,545 downwards.
TCTGGTATTGTGATGCCTCTGGCTTTTTGTTGTACAAGATAGCTTTAGCTATTTGAGGTCTCCTGTGTCTAGTATATTTTTTTTATCCCCCTAGCCTTACCTGTTACTATTACTAAGGATTACTTAGCAGTCTGGTTTCAACCTTTCTTTCTTTCTTTCTTTCTTTCTTTTTTTTTTTTTTAACCAGGCAGAGTTAGACAGTGAGAGAGACAGAGAAAGAGTTGAAGGTTGATTTTTTTTTAAATTTTCTTTATTTAAGAAATAGAGACAGAAGACACAGAGAGAGATCCTACCCACTGGTTGACATCCCAAATATCTGCAAAGGCCAGGGCTAGGCCAGGCCTAAGCCAGAAGCTGGAATTCCATCCAGGAGCAGGGATCCAACTAGTTGAGCCATCATCTGCTGCCTCCTAGGGTACCATATTAGCATTAGCAGGAAGCTAGAGTTAGGAATGAAGCTGGGACTTGAACCTAGAGACTCTAAAAGGAACCAAGCTGGCTGTTTAACCACTAGGGCAAATGCCTGCCCTTTGAAGATTGATTTTTTAATCATATTTTTGCATCCTAGAACACGGATTATTCTTTTCATAATAGTATGTTGAGAATTTACTACATGTTAATTATTAATGCATCAAATAGAAGGCTCTTAAACAGCACTCACTCTTCAAGTTTGTCATAAAGCAATAGGTACGTAAACTTTTTATAAGACAAATACTTCGTAAGGTGGAGGGAAGGAAGTAGGAACTATACCTTATTTGGACCTTCCTTTTTAACCATAACAAGTTTTGCAGGTTGATTATGATGGCAGGATGGGTACATTATTTTCCAAGTTTTTCAGTTTCTCTCCATTTGATGATGTATAAAATGATATGTTAACTTT